>NC_049205.1:65371405-65378905 GCF_013347855.1 Anguilla anguilla
TCAGCCTCTCTCTCTCTCTCTGTCTCTCACACTCAGCCTTTTTCTCTGCTCTCTCTCAGATCTCCCTCTCTTTCTACTCCTCTTTCTCCCCCTGTCTCTCCGTCTGTCAAATCCTCTTTAGCGCTTTTCTTCACCATCCTCATCTTACTACATTTCTCAGATTCTATATCTCTGTATCGCCTTCCCTCTCTCTCTATTGCTATTTCTCTCTCTCTCTCTCGCCTTCCCTCTCTCGCTATTGCTATTTCTCTCTCTCTCTCGCCTTCCCTCTCTCGCTATTGCTCTTTCTCTCTCTCTCCCTCTCTCTCTCTGTTTGCATATGTTGAGTGTCTCTGTGAAGTACAGTACTAGTGTCACAGCCCTGAGCAGCATTCTGCCCTCTCTCACAGTAAGCTGTCTTTCACTGCCCTGAGAACAGACACACTCTTTCTATACGATGTGTGAGTGTGTGTGTGTGTGTGTGTGTGTGTGCGTGTGTGAGTGTGTGTGCGTGTGTGAGTGTGAGTGTGAGTGTGAGTGTGTGTGAGTGTGAGTGTGTGTGTGTGTGTGTGTATTTTTTACAGTAAATGGACTGTTGCACAGCAGTGATGGTTGTTTTGCGGCGGCGAGGGGGAGGCGCGATGGAGCAGATCAGCGGAGTTAGCGCTAAGGTTCTGCTGCCAGTACGGTCTCTGTGGGAAACTGGTTGCCCTCGGAGACGCCTTATGGCTGCCCGTGAAAGAGATTAGCGGCCTTACAGCAACGCCAGGGCAAATCCAGAAACATCCACCACCCCCTGACCCCTAGGCCAGCGGCAGCCATGGCACAGTCGCCATGGCAACGTCCGAGGCCAGGCTAACTAGCATCAATGCTAACTAACAATTAGCACTAGCAATAACAGTAGCAGAGGCGACAGCGGCTGCAGTACATTACAGTAGCAGTACATTAGCAAAAAGAAAAAAAGCATAGAACAGAAGTAGTCATAGCTGTAGAGGTGGCACTGGTGTTAGCATTAGCATCAGCATTAGCGATAGCTGTAAAAAGCCCAGGTGACAGCACCAGGGATGTTATTACACATCAGAGTTGTTCCTGTGAATGCTGAAATACTAAAATGCTAAACAGCAACAGTAGATAGATTAGCTTTTTCTAAAAAAAATTTTTTTTAAAAAGCAGTAACAGTCCAGTGCTGACTGATTTTATGCTTCCTCTACCTGTATCTGTTCTCTACCATGAGCCCCACCAGCTCAGTCTCCCTACTGCCCTCTAGTGTCTGCATCACCCCCATATGGAGGTGTAGGGGGTGGGGGTAACCTTAAAAATGGATCAAGGTACAGGTCTGCAGAAGCCGTAGAGGAAAGAAAGGGAGCACAGTTTGGAGAAAGGAGGTGGCGGTGGGAGGGGACGTCCCATCGAAGGAGAGGGTGTCCGACTGAAGGACAGACTCAGCCGAAGAGTAGATGAATGGACAAAGCGAGGAGGGAGAGGGAAACAGAGAGGAAGGAGAGCAGGGGAGAGGAGGAGGAAGAGGGAGGAAGGCCGGGAGAGTCAAAGCCGGGCGGGCACTCCAGCTCGAAGCAGCGCACGGAGGAGGCGTCCTCGTTCCCATAGTTGGCCCAGTACTCCTCTGGGTCCAGCTTGGGCAGCGCCGCCTCCTCCTCTGCCAGCTCGTACTTGGAGGGGAAGGAGGAGGAGGAGGAGGAGGTGGAGGGGCCGAGGAGGGGCTTGACCGCGAAGGGGAAGGCCTTGACGGCCTCGGAGGTCTTGGCGTAGGAGGACTTGGTGGAGGCGGCGGCCTTGGCCTTGGAGAACCACCAGCGGGTCTTGGTGCTGAAGGTGGTGGTGGTGGTGCCGGCCAGGGAGCCGGGGTCGGGCAGCGGGCAGAGGGCGAAGTCCATCTCGCGCAGGAAGCGCAGGTCCTGGCCGCGGCGGGGGGACGGAGAGGAGCACAGCACCTCGGAGCTGGACACGCGGGACTGGCGGAAGAACTCCCAGAGCGGCCGGGCCTCGCAGCCGCAGGACCAGGGGTTCCCGTTCAGCCGCAGGAACTCGATGGAGCCCAGGTCGCGCAGCGGCTGCCCGGGCAGCTCCGCCAGGGAGTTGTTGAAGAGGAAGAGCATGGTGAGCCGGCCCAGGTCGCGGAAGGCCTTGCGGTGCACCTGCCGCACGCGGTTGTCGTGCACGAGCAGGCGGTCCAGGTTGACCAGGCCCCTGAACACGTTCTCGGAGAGGGTGCGGATGCGGTTGCCGTGCAGGAAGAGCTGGCTGAGGTTGACCAGGTCGGAGAAGAGGTCGTCCTGCAGGAAGTGCAGCTGGTTCTCCTGCAGGTACAGGAAGTGCAGGCTGTAGAGCTTGCGGAAGATGTCGTGGGGCAGGGCGGCCAGCCGGCAGCGGTGCATGTGCAGGCTCTGCAGCTTCTCCAGGCCCCGGAAGGCCCCGCCCTCCAGCCGGTGCAGGTGGGGGTTGTCCCCCAGGTCCAGCTCCTCCAGCTCCCTCAGCTCACTGAAGGCTCCCGCCTCAATCCAGGTGATGTTATTGGAGTAGAGCCACAGCACCTGCAGCATGAGGGGAGGGGGAGAGGCACAGAGAAAGAGGGGAGGGAAAGAGAGAAAGGGATAGAGAGGAGAGGGAAAGAGAATGATAGATAAGTAAGTACAGTTGTATTGTGCCAAATGGCCAAAAACATCATGTGACACTTGTTTATATGTAGACCACATCTGGGTCAAATACGTGTTTGTTTTGGATTCAAATACATTTTGACACTTTACTGATCTTGTCTGGTGTATTAGAACCAATGAAACACTCTCAAAAAATGTAAACCCCGCCTTCTGGTCACATTGGCAGGCTCAATTACACCAGGCAAGATCAACAGAGTACAGAAAAGTATTTGAATCCAAAACAAACACATATTTGACCCAGGTGTGATGTAGACCGAGTGCCCAGGTGTGATGTAGACTGAGCGCCCAGGTGTGATGTAGACTGAGCGCCCAGGTGTGATGTAGACTGAGCGCCCAGGTGTGATGTAGACTGAGCGCCCAGGTGTGATGTAGACTGAGCGCCCAGGTGCGCGTGTTGGCGCGCTCGCCTACCTGAGTCTGGAAGCCGAAGGAGTCGACCCGCAGCTCGGTGATGCGGTTGTTCTGCAGGAAGACGCGCTGCGAGTCATACGGCACGCCAGCTGGCACGGAGGTGAAGTTCTGCGCCTGGCAGCTGACCGTCATGGGGGAGGGGTAGCACACGCACAGGCGCGGGCACCCACGGGCGGGGGCCGGCTTCACCAGCACCAGCCACAGGACCAGCCACAGGGACAGACCACCTGGGGAGAGGAGAGGCACGGGGGGGGGGTTAAACCATCTGACCTGCTGCTGCGCTCACACAGTCATTACAGCACGGAGGAAATAATCAGGCCAACAGAGGGAGAGGGAGAGGGGGGAAGAGAGGGAGGGGGAGAGGGAGAGAGAGAGAGAGGAGAGGAGAGAGATGGAGAGGGAGAGATTTTGGAATAACACTAATTTGGCGAGAGGAGCTGTCCAGCCTGTTGGTGCTGAAAGGTTTGGTCTGGGGAACGGTGTGAGGAGGCTCATATAAAGAGCGGGAGAAAAGCGGGGGATTCACGTGTCAGATCCACTCATTCCAATGCACGGAGCTGTACATGGCTCGCGCAAATATTCATATTCAAATAATGCTGTTATTATTGTCGCGATTACGACTACTGTTATTGTTATTCGCCTTCAAGTTTGCTATTAATGTCCTGAAAGTTAACACTAACAGCAAACAATACAAAAGTTAAGTTCCGATCTTCAATGGCACAATTTACGTCAGAGCTCTGAAAACCAAAACGGCTCTGTAACTGACCCCCATAAATTTTTCACAAAGACTGTTCGGGTGTTCATGTATCAGATTACGCACGACAACAATGAAGACAACAACTCAGAATGAATAAATAAAAACGAATTCATCCGCAAGAACAACATTTTCCAGCGTGTTGCTTCTCTGACCCACCCTCAAATAACGCGACACGGTTCATTACGCGGTCCACGCTTGCTGCAAGCCAAGCGAAAAACTCTGTTTGACTATATCCTGTCCAAGAACTAAAGATTCAACAGCAATTAACTCTCTGACGTTCTTATAACTTCAAACTAATTTCATGGACATTTTCCACGATGATGCTCTAGTCTATTAGTGCCAGGCTACAGTTATACTAATAACCTTCCGGTGTTTCATATAATGTTGAATAAATTGTTCCGCTGAAACGCGCGCCGAACTGATTTAGGCACCAAAATGCTTCTAAACGCGCGCCTGGGAAATTTACACCTTCAAAACTATTGGTTTGAAAAAAGACAGAACGCCAAATATGCAATTTTCCGATACAAAAAATCACCATTCCATTCCCACCACAAACTCTTTAACGGAGTAAAGTCGTATTGTAACGTACAAGTCTCAAAAACTGCATGCGTAAAATTAGTCCACACAAAGCAACAACAAAATAGATTAATGGTTCAACATCAGTGAACAAATATAAATAAACTCAATATGTTCACAAGCATGTAACGTTTCTCTGTAAGTAGTTCTGTAATTTCTGCAAGCAGTGGCAGAAGTAAAAGTTGGAACGCGCAATTCAGTACGAAGCATGTTTTGATAGTTTTATGTAGAACCAAAGTTTCTATTTTAAAAAAAGAAACTTTGATAAATTGCGTAAAAGAGAGGCTTCAATTGTCTTCGAGGAGTTCAAACACCGCTAAACGTTCAAAGCAATAATAGTACAAATTCAAAACCCTTTTCTAACTTTCATAGAGTTTTATCTAAATAGTTCCGGTACGGTCCTGTAGTACATTTCAAGTCTCAAGAATACTTTAGAATATCTAAATAAGATACACAATTTAAGTGACTTTCCAACCAAAGCAAACCCTATTTTATTACAGAAAACTAAATTAGCAATAGTAAGTCGAAACAATACTGAAACCACTCGGATAGAAATAACAGCTCTTAAAACTCACTCTTGAAGGTACGAGTGCTGGAACGCCGGCAGCTCCGCGTAGTCGAGCGGGTCTCCATCCTGAACCAAAGCCGAGAGCGAGTTAGCCTGAGGCGGTGAGGAAATGCCTGCTATCTCCGCTGAAGCTCTGGTTTCCAAGTCGGTGAGTCGATGCGACTGAGCGAGTGACGGTGCTGATTCCTGGAGCCCGATTTATACCCGGAGCCGGATTGTGCCTACGGAGGTGGGCAGCGACGGAATCTCTCAAACGTAAGCAACGGGATCAGGCTGGCGCGCGGGCGGGGAGGTTGGAGGGGGGGTTCCGAGGAGACACGTAATGTAGATTAGGGAGGGAGGGAGGGACGAAAAGAGACAGAGGAAGGGAGGGAGGCACCGTGCCCGCGAGTGACTGAGCTCGCGAGGAGGACAGGAGGGCGTTGAAGCTGAGTGCGAGGCGGGAAATTCTCCATACGCTAGTTTCTTGGCTACTGGAAAAAAACCTTACGGTCTGATTCGTGCACGCCTTTTTTGCGTGGCAGACAGGAAAGGAGAACAAATATGTAAGTTATGAAAGCACCAGTTGCAGACAAGAAAGGGGGCCTTAACGCGGGGATATGTTTCTATCCAGGAAGACATAGATAAATGGGTTCAGCTTTTGCTCATCGCGAAGTCTCTGTTAACACAAACGGACATATGTTTTATACACTTGTACATATTGTATATTCTAGAATTTACAATAAACGCACATTACTTGTATTCAGTATTCAAAATCTAAGAACATAGTCTATGTTCCTTTAATGCGTAATGACTAATACCATTTGAGCTGTGCGCATCTGAAGCGTGGATTATAGGCATTCTAAGTGAACGGAAACCCTATTAACCCATTAATTTAAAGACTTAAATGGGTTGAGGCACACAGTGTAAATACCGGATTTTAGCATGAGCGACAGAAACAAAGCTACTATTCGTTTTAGGCTTCGTATTCCGCTCTCCTCCAAAATGAATGGTAGGAAATAGCAGAGGGGACGACTTGTGGCTCCTCGGGGTACATAAATTTGTCTAAATTGCTCAGGCGTCATTAACGGGAGAGCGCATTGCAAACATTTTCCGCCCATCTCTGTTTCCCACTCAGAAACACTGCACCATGTTACATTTCTTTATATTGAATATATATTTATTTAGCAGACACTCTAAAGTAACAGTAGGACATTAACGGTTCTAGACAAGAAAGTGTTCCTGTAATATCACTTAAAGCACAAACGCAAGTAAATGACGGTACCTTAAAATTTATGTTTGATGCCTATGATGGATTTTTCCCGTTATACCAACTAATACAGTGTTTGTAACTATTACAGGAAGAGCACTGTGAATGATTTCATCGTTTTACTGTATGAGTGTGATTCTACAACACAGGGCTCACTCAGATAAGAGAAGGATCAGCACAGACAGGAAGAAAGAGCTGGAGAAAGGAGAGTGAAAGGAACATGAAAGAAAAGGAGAGAGGGAAGGATAGGTAGTAAAATGTTCACCCATTGATGAAAATCATAACAGCTCCCCCCCTTATAGCCCCCCCCCAGTCCCAGTATGAGCGTGGCTCCCCCCCCCCCAGTATGAGCGTGGCTCCCCCTCCCCCAGTATGAGCGTGGCTCCCCCCCCCCCAGTATGAGCGTGGCTCCCCCTCCCCCAGTATGACCGTGCCCCCCCCCCTTGCCGAGGCGGCTGGTGTGTCGTGTGCAGTGTGCTTGCTGCCAGGCTGTGGGGGTGGATCAGTGGAAACTACACGCTGTGCCGTTGGCGTTTGACCATTAGTATCAGGCACAGCGGGGCCTGGGAGCGCACCAAACCACTGACCCCCCCCCACACCACCCACACCAAACCACTGACCCCCCCCCACACCACTGACACCCCCCCACACCAGATCACACCACTGACCCCCCCCCCCCACACCAAACCACTGACACCCCCCCACACCAGATCACACCACTGACCCCCCCCCCACACCACCCACACCAAACCACTGACCCCACCCCCCCACACCACACCACTGACACCCCCCCACACCAGATCACACCACTGACCCCCCCCCACACCACCCACACCAAACCACTGACCCCACCCCCACACCACATCACGCCACTGACCCCCCCCCACACCACACTACTGACCCCCCCCCCCACCAAACCACTGACCCCCCCTCACACCCCCCACACCACTGACCCCCCTCCCCCACCACATCCCCCCCCCCCCCCAAAAGCTTGGAGCTCAGCTGTAACTAGGCCTTACAGATCGATCATTTATGATTGCTCTGGAAGTCTGTAATTTTATTTCATAATGTACAATAAAATGCAAAAGTATTGGGGCAGTGACACAGTTTTTGTTGTTTTTGGCTCTGTACTCCAGCACATTGGATTTGAAATAAATCATGAATATGAGGTTAAAATGCTGACAGCCAGCTTTAATTTTGAGGGTATATTAACCTCATATTCAGTGTTTTATTCCAAATTCAATGTGCTGGAGTACAGAGCCAAAACCAACAGAAACTGTCACTG
>NC_049205.1:65381405-65431405 GCF_013347855.1 Anguilla anguilla
TCTCTACCCTCCCCTACCTCCCTACACCGTCCACTACCGCCCTACACCCTCCCCTACCTTTCTCTACCCTCCCCTACCTCCCTACACCCTCCACTACCGCCCTACACTCTCCCCTACCTTTCTCCACCCTCCCCTACCTCCCTACACCCTCCACTACCGCCCTACACCCTCCCATACCTTCCTCCACCCTCCCCTACCTCCCAGCACCCTACCTTACCTCCCTACACTCTACCCTACCTCCATACACCGTCCCCTACATCCCTACATGCTCCACTACCCCCTATACCCTCCGCTACCTCCCTACATCCTCCCATACCTTCCTCCACCCTCCCCTATCCCCTTACACTCTACCCTATCTCCATACACCCTCCCCTACTTCCCTACACCCTCCACTACCTCCCTTCATCCTCCCCCACCTCCCTATACACTACCCTACCTCCATACACCCTCCCCTACCTTTCTCCATCCTCCCCTACCTCCCTGCACTCTACCCTACCTCCCTACACCCTCCACTACCTCCTACACCCTTCCCTACCTTCCTCCACCCTCCCATACCCCTCTACAATCTACCCTACCTCCATACACTCTCCACTACCACCCTACACCCTCCACAAGCCCCTACACCTTCTGCTACGTCCCTACACTTTACCCTACCCCCCTACACCCTCCACTACCCCACACACCCTCTGCTACCTCCCTACACACTCCACTACCTTACTCCACCCTCCCCTACTCCCCTACACTCTAACCTCCCTCCCTACACCCTCCACTACCCCCCTACACTCTACCCTACCCCCCTATACCCTCCACTACCCCATACACCCTCCTCTACCTCCCTGCACTCTACCTTACCTTCCTAGACTCTAACCTACCCCCCAACACCCTCCTCTACCTCCCTACACTTTACCCTACCTCCCCAGACTCTACCCTACCTCCTTACACCCTCCACTACCCCCTACATCCACCCCTATCTCCTAACACTCTACCCTACCTCCCTCCACCCTCCACTACCTCCCTACACCCTCCCCTACCTTCCTCCACCCTCCCCTACCTCCCTACACCCTCCCCTATCCCCTTACACTCTTCCCTACCTCCCTACACCCTCCTCTACCCTCCTCCACTCTCCACTACCTCCCTATACCCTCCTCTACCTTCCTCCACTCTCCACTACCTCCCTATACCCTCCTCTACCTCCCTACACCCTCCCCTACCTCCCTCCACCCTCCCCTACCTTCCTCCACCCTACCCTTTTCATGGTTTCAACAAAGTTCCATTTTAGGTTTGAGATGCAGTGTCTGCCAGTGTGTGTGCGTGTGTGTGTGCATGCATGGGTGTGTGTGTGTGTGTGCATGTGTGCGTTTTCATGGTTTTAACATGGGAAAAGTGGTAAAAATAGATAAGGACGCACCACCTCGTCACCCGCTGACTAATTTATTTATTTCTCTTTCCCCGCCCTTTTTCATTTCTGTCGCTCGTTTGTTCAGATTTTTTTTTTATAAATAGCAGCAAGACTCAGAGCGACATCAGAGATGACGTAGGGTGGCAAGAACACAGTACTAGAGAGAGAGAGAGAGGGAGAGGGAGAGGGAGAGAGAGAGAGGGAGAGAGAGACATTAACACTGCACTGAGAGAGAGAGGGAGAGAGAGAACGAGCGACAGGGACAGAAAAAGAGAGAATATTTCACTTTATGCCCCTTTATAAAGATGTTGTAATATGGTTTTGCATTGTGATAGAACATATTAACTGATTTCATGCCAAATATTTGGTTTGCTATACTCGCTCAGAAATGGCCTTTGGGGGACAGGGCCCTGGAGAGCGGCAGGTTCTGCTTGTTTTTGTTTTAATTTTTAACTGTTCAAACACGTGCTGAGTGACAAGGAGCACCAACAGACCCCGTGGCTCTCCAGAGCCCGAGCACTATACAGTGCTGCAGGTAGGTCTGGCAATCATGAGGTCCATCCAATAAAAGCCACAGAAATGTATGACAAGAACTAAAACGCTTGGTTATTTTTCTTCAATATCTTTCCCATTCAGGGGTGCTTTTGGCCCCGCCCCTCACTGCTTTGCCTCCTCCCTCTCCGATTGGTGCTCCTGTACGTATGTAAGACCATACAAGGCATCCCTTCCCTCTCTGGAAAAAATGAGCACACCCACTCATTCCTTTTAAAAAAGTGTGAGCGCAGATTCATCAGACGGAAGACACCCTTTTATAGAACAGTAACAACTAAACATGCGTGTGTGATACATTCTAAACACAGGTTAAAGGGAGTGTATGTGTGTGTGCATGTGTGTGCGTATGTGAGAGTGTGTGTGTGTGTGCGCATGTGTGACACATTCTAAAGACAGGTTAAGGGAAGTGTTTGTGTGTGTGTATGAGAACATGGTATATGAGGTTGTGTGCGTCTGTGTGAGAGTGTGTGTGTGTGTGTGTGCATGCGTGACACATTTTAAACACAGGTTAAGGGGCGTGTATGTGTGTGTGTATGAGAACATGATATATGAGTGTGTGTGAGTGTGTGTGTGTGTATGTGCGTGTGTGTGTGTGTGTGTGCATATCTGTGACAGTCTGAGGAAGTTCTTTGATTCCCTCAGGGAGAGGGGGAATGGGAAAGGGGACAGGAGATGGGGAATGGGAGAGAGGGAATGGAAGAGGGGGAATTGGAGAGAGGGAATGGGAGAGGAGATAAAGGAGAGGAGAGGTGGGAGTTACAGTGATCCAGAGTAGCTGGCTGTTCTTTTTCCAGCTGGCAGTTCCAACCTTTTTAGACACAAGCAGCTGACTTCACTCACCACTGCCAAAGAGCACTCACTCACTGCCCACTCAGGACCCAACCTGAATCAGGCCCTGGCGCTTCTCTGCCTCACTGCTCTGTCAGAACCCACTCCAGAGCCCACTCTAGAACCTGTTCAGGAACCCACTCCTGGACCTGCTCCAGAACACCCACTAGAACCCGCTCCAGAACCCCCACAAGAACCTGCTCCAGAACCTGCTCGACAAACCACTCCAGAATATGCTCCAGAACCTGCTCAAGAACCTGCTTCAGAACACACTCAAGAACCCACTCTAGAACCTGTTCAGGAACCCACTCCTGGACCTGCTCCAGAGCACCCACTAGAACCCGCTCCAGAACCCCCACAAGAGCCTGTTCAGGAATCTACTAAAGAACCCCCACAAGAACTTGTTCCAGAACCTGCTCGACAAACCACTCCAGAATCTGCTCCAGAATCTGCTCAAGAACCTGCTTCAGAACACACTCAAGAACCCGCTCTAGAACCCCCACTAGAACCTGTTCAGGAAAACGCTCAAGTACCCGCTCCAGAATGATGCTGCTGTACTGTCTCACAAATCTCCACATCTACAGCCGCTAGCAAAAAGTGGCGTGTGGATCCGCTGCTGAATCCCTGGGCATGCCAGCGAACCAGCGTGCTCACAGCTGCCCCTGGTGGTGGCTTACTGAGGGCAAGCTCCAGTGCAGAACTGACTGTTTAAATTACACCGGCTTTTCGGCATCCTTACAGTGAACACTGGACCTGAGCACGTTTAACAGTGCTACACCAAACACGTGACATTTACATTCATCAAGACACAACATAAACATGCACATTTACTTTTTACAATTTATAAACTGAAATATAAAATTTCTTTTTGGAAAAAACATGTAATTTCTAAACAGGAGAGTATGAGGTCTGTATTCATTCTATACTTGTGATTCGCAGCCTACTAAACAGTCACGATGCTGATTGGTTAAAATGCAATTCGGCATAATGTTACATTTTGTAACTCAAAGCCGAAAACCAAATGCTCCTGATTGGCCACACGGTCCCTTTCATTCCAGCCAATGAAATTGCCCAGGCTGACAGAGCAGAGGAGGATGCAGCTCCCAGTAGCCCTGCCAGCCTGAATAGGAACGTTTCCCTGCATCAAGTAATTGGAGTCATGTAGAGAGGTGAGCAGTCTGCTGTAACAACATAGCAGGCAAGGTTATACCCTGCGGTTATGTTTAAATCAATACAGAAATCTCTAATCAGTGGGTAATGCCCAGTGGTTATGTTTAAATCAATACAACAAGCTCAAATCAGGTTAGGGTAAAATCAAATGTTTTATTGGAAAGGGACAGGACTGTGATTACAGGTTTGCTGTTATTGTTGTTTGTTTTCACTGAGCAAAGTCCACCCAACTCCCACCCCCACCGCTCCATGCAATATTACAGCCCAACCTGACAGTCATCAGAGAAACATCTAGATCTTTCTCTGGTTCTGCATGGGACTGCAGAGGAAAGAATGAGAGAAAAATGAAAGAAGCAAGATGGGGATGAGAAGGAAAGGAGAGAAGCAGAATGGAGGGAGACCTGAGAGAATGAGGAGAAGTGAAAGAGGGAGAGGTAGACCAGGCCCCTCCTCTTTTTACATTTATTTCAGTGGGACTTGCTACTCAGCATAATTTCCTTTAATTTAAAATGATATTAAATAATAATATTTATATGATGCGTTATGCCCTGTTTGACTATGTTATGGCCGATGGAGTTAGGGCTTTCTGAACACTTGCAGGCTGTTCAGCACTGCATTGAGTTTCAGGCAAGGGGCGCTATTTGTTCTTCCACACTTCTGAATCTTCTGAATCAGAGAATAAATCACAACAAGGGCTCTAGGGGCGGAATCAGGCTGCAAGGTCTGTACCAGGTGATCCACTAAGCTCCGCCCCTCTGTATTCCCCCCACCCCTGGGTTACAGTGCTGTCCTCTGCCATCCCTTAACCCCGCCCCCTGGCCTCCCTGTCCCGCCCCCTCCCTCTCGCTCCTCCTTCATTGGCTGGCCATGGTGTAGCAGCCGTGCGGGTGCCACTGCATGTCCCGCACGCGCCTGACGGACTGGAACTGCGGGCAGGGGGCGCCATACTCGTTGAAGTGCCGGAAGTCGCCCTTCTCCAGCAGGTACTGGCTGCCACGGTAACCGGGGAACTGGTACCCCACCCACCTGTGGGGGGGGGGGGGGAAGAGGGGGGGCTGTGAATATCTCTCTTCCCATGAGGAACTCTCTTTTTTAAACCCAGATGACTTTTCAAGCTTCGTACGTAAGGCTCAGTGGTGTGAATAGAGCACATTCACTCAGTAACTGCTGCAGGTCTTTATTACATAAATGTGGCATCAGAGCAAATTAAATGTGCAGCAGGATCGCTATGGCCACACCCATTTAACTTTAAGCTTTCAAATTAATCGAGTGCCATTTAATAATTATAATATGCTTTTTTGTCATTGCATCAGGCATTTGAACATTCAAAACAGAGCCCAGGCAGTTATATGTTTGTATGTTCTAGATGGGCTGAATGGCCTGTTCTCCTCATTATGTGTTCTTATGTTCTTATGTTCTAGATGGGCTGAATGGCTTGTTCTCCTCATTATGTATTGTTATGTACTTTTGTAATTGTGAAAAACATGTTGATGCTCATCTTTGTGCTCAGCCTCCTATCTGGAAACTAGAGAAATGTGTAATCACACATTTATTTTGATTACAACTCTGACATTTGACTTAATCCTACAAAATAAAACCATAATGCACAGAACAAGAATGATATATTGCCAGCAAATGTTACAGAAAGAACTTCAGAGAAAAACGATGAAGAGCGAGAGGGGTATGGGCTCGGGGGCAGGGTTTCACGGCGTTAATCGGTCCTTATGAGGTATTTGGGGGAGCGAGGGTGTTCGTCAGTGTGTACGGGTGATTAGGATGTTTTTGAGCTGGAATTTTGGGCTGAGAGCGTTACTCACGTTCCACAGCTCACGATGATGCTGCCCACTCTGTCGGTGAAGCCGTAGGAGAACAGGCTAGGAACGTCATCGTCCACAATCTCCATCTTACGCCCCTTAAATTCACCAACCTCATACAGGCAGATCTTATGCTTCTCAGGGTCCTGAGAGAGAGAGAGAGAGAGAGAGAGAGAGAGAGGGAGGGAGGGAGAGGGAGAGAGGGAGAGTGAGAGTGTGAGAGAGCAAGAGAGAGATAGAGGGAGAGAGAGAGAGAGAGGGAGAGTGATGAACGAAAAACTGCTAATGCTATCAATAAAGGGACCAACAGACCACCTGTTAATGTAACGTATGTACTTCTTACTTATATTATTTTTTGAAGTTTTTGTGCTTGATGTCTTGTGAATGTTTCCCTTCACTCTGTTATTTTTCTGCATTATGCATCTGTGAGTGCTCATGATCTGCGCTGATTCTCATTACCATCCTGACGGGCCGGAAGGACAGCAGGAAGTCGTTCCTGTGGCAGTTGCTCCAGGAGTCCCAGCGAGGGTACTCTCCCTTCTCCAGGATGTACATCTCCCCACAGAGGTTCATCTGCTCATAGCCCACAAACCTGAGGCACAGGTACACAATTACACGCTATACACAGATACACACAGATACACACACACACACACACACACCACACACATACACACCACACACACTACACACACTACACACACACACACACTACACATACATACACACACACACACACACTACACATACATACACACACACACACACACACCACACACACTACACACACACACACACACACACACACACACACGCACACCACACACACTACACACACACTCACACACACACACTACACATACATACACACACACACACACACTACACATACATACACACACACTACACATACACACGCACACACATACATACACACACACATACACACACTACACACACACACACACACTACACATACATACACACACACACTACACACACACACACACTACACATACATACACACACTACACACATACACACACTACACACACACACTACACATACATACACACACACACACTACACACACACACACACTACACATACATACACACACACATACACACACTACACACACACACTACACATACACACACACACCCGCACACACACACACACATACACACACACACACACGCTCTCACACACACACACACTTACACACACACACACACGCTCACACACACTACACACACACGCACACCCACACGCACACTTACACACACACCCACACACACGCTCACTCACACACGCTCACTCTAACACACATACACACACACACACACACCCACTCTTACACACATACATACACACACCCACACACACGCTCACTCACACACACACACATGCTCACACACACATGAGGAAGAGGAGGAGGAGGAGGGATTGAGACTCACGGGCCGCATTCGACTCGCAGAGAGCGCACTCTGTCCATTCCCATGTCGCACACGTTCATGCACTCCCCGCCGATCTCCACACACCTGCCCTGGAAGTTCTCCTGATCGAATACGCACATCTGAGGACGAGAGAAGGCACCCAGTCAACAGCTGTCCATCGGCACGGATTCCTGTCAACTGCCATTCTGTCAACAGTCAAATGCCCTGCCTGCCGCTCATAGCCATGGCAACCACAGTGACATCACAATTAATTTACAAAATGATAAAAAAAGTTGAATGTGACAATTACATTACATTTATTTAGCAGACGCTTTCATCCAAAGCGACGTACAAGAAAATGCATATGCATACATATAACAATGCATACGTATAATGTAGCAAGAAGAGTTAGAAGGTCCTTAATTAAAAAATGTATTCATGCATGTATGTAAATTCATATTTAACAAGCGCATGTAATATGTTGCCTGTCTATATGAGTTATGTAAGACATTATGGCTTAGGAAAGTTGGATTAAAAAATAAAACACCACAAAATAGAATTCATCATGAAAATTTAATTGAAGGATGTACTGTCAAATTAAGAAATTAACTGTAATAGAGGAATGTTGATGAAGGTTAGTGGTAAATATTCTGACCTTTTAAGAGAGTGTAGGTTGTAGCATATATTACTGCTTTAGAGTCCATTTTACATTAAGTGTTAAGAAGTACCTGTGAAGTTGTTTTTGGGATGAGTCTGTTTCAAGGAGAGGCAAGGTTTGGGGAGAGGTGGTTTTGGGATGAGGCGGGTTTTGGAGTGAAGCGGGTTTTGGGGTGAAGGCGGTTTTTTTGTGGTGAAGTGGGTTTTGGGGTGAAGCTGGTTTTGGGGGAGAGGCTGGTTTTGGGGAGAGGTGGATTTTGGGGTGCATCCGTACCTTGTAGGACATCATGCCCATCTCAGACTTCTTGCCCTGAGCAGCCTTACCGTCCGGCTGAGCACAGGGCTTAGAGGACTTCTCTCCACCTGCAGACATGATGGCTGAAGAAAGGAGGGAGGGAGGGATGGAGGGAGGGAGGGAGGGATCAAGTGCCAGAGAGAGGGGGAAGGAGAGAAGCAAACAGGGAGGAGTTATGGAAATTCACATTAAACACATTGGCAAAAAATAATATATAATAGATTTAAAGAAGATATATGCATAGATAATATATATAATCAGCATCTCATGCTTCTACAATGTTTGCATTTGCCTTGTTCTTTAAAAATATTCCTTCTTTTTCAAAATCTGTAATGCCCAATCACGCACAAGCTACTTGTTGTAGCCATGATTGGTTCAGAAAACAAGCATGCACTCTCAGCTATGTGTGATGTCAGCTGCCGCTTCCTGTCAGGGAAAGGCATCTCCTGTGCCGCTCAAGAGCTGAACACGCAGGCACCTGATCAATCAATGGAAGGTGCTGGTGCACAATGAGACAATGTGAGAGCCAATCACATCGCCCTGTTGGGCGGCTGGTCGCAGTCAGCAATGGCACAGACCATGGGGCCCATCCACATACTGGAACAGAGCCTTAACAGTTACCAGACCATGGGGCCCAATCACACACTGGAACAGAGCCTTAACAGATACCAGACCATGGGGCCCATCCACATACTGGAACAGAGCCTTAACAGATACCAGACCATGGGGCCCATCCACACACTGGAACAGAGCCTTAACAGATACCAGACCATGGGGCCCATCCACACACTGGAACAGAACCTTAACAGATACCAGACCATGGGGCCCATCCACAGACTGGAACAGAGCCTTAACAGATACCAGACCATGGGGCCCATCCACACACTGGAACAGAGCCTTAACTGATACCAGACCATGGGGCCCATCCACAGACTGGAACAGAGCCTTAACAGATACCAGACCATGTGGTCCATCCACAGACTGGAACAGAGCCTTAACTGATACCAGACCATGTGGTCCATCCACAGACTGGAACAGAGCCTTAACTGATACCACAACTATGGGGCCTAAACAGCAGAAATTACCCAGCAGGCTGATTGTGTATTAAAGGTTTGTGATGTACAGATACATTATACCAGAAAGCAACTGGGAGAGATAGATGGAAAGGGGGAAGAGCAGAAAGAGAGAGATGGAAGGGGGAGAGGAGAGAGAGAGATGGAATGGAGGAGAGCAGAGAGAGAGAGGGAAAGGGGGAGAGCAGAGAGAGAGAGAGATGGAGAGGAGAGCATAGAGAGAAAGATGGAGAGGAGGAGAGTAGAGAGAGAGAGATGGAAAGGGGGAAAGCAGAGAGAGAGAGAGATGGAAAGGGGGAGAGCAGAGAGAGAAAGATGGAGAGGAGGAGAGTAGAGAGAGAGAGATGGAAAGGGGGAAAACAGAGAGAGAGAGAGATGGAGAGGAGGAGAGCATAGAGAGAAAGATGGAGAGGAGGAGAGTAGAGAGAGAGAGATGGAAAGGGGGAGAGCAGAGAGAGAGAGATGGAAAGGGGGAGAGCAGAGAGAGAGAGAGAGATGGAGGACGGTGACAGAACATGCTGATAGCACAGCACACCAAGCTCATTTTACACCCCTGGATAAAACATCCTCTAAATCCTTCACACATCTCTGTAATTAACATCCTCTAAATCCTTCACACATCTCTGTAATTAATTTATCCTTTAAACACCACACTCACCCTATCCTGCCACACCCACACACACGGCACTCTGGGGGAAGCAAAGTCTAGCTGGTGTAGACTGTCTGTCTCTTTCCCCCTCTCCTCTCTAACCTGTGTGTGGGGTAGATGTGTGCTCTCTCTTTCTCCCTCTCTTACCTCTGTGTGTGTGGTAGATGTGTGCTCTCTCTTTCTTCCTCTCTGACCTCTGTGTGTGTGGTAGATGTGTGCTCTCTCTTTCTCCCTCTCTTACCTCTGTGTGTGTGGTAGATGTGTGCTCTCTCTTTCTTCCTCTCTTACCTCTGTGTGTGTGGTAGATTTGTGCTCTCTCTTTCTCCCTCTCTTACCTCTGTGTGTGTGGTAGATGTGTGCTCTCTCTTTCTCCCTCTCTTACCGGTGTGGGGTAGATCTGTGCTCTCTCTTTCTCCCTGTCTTACCCCTGTGTGTGTGGTAGATGTGTGGTCTCTCTTTCTCCCTCTCTTACCTCTGTGTGTGGTAGATGTGTGGTCTCTCTTGAGGACTGTGAGCCTGGCATTTGGTTTTGGCTCTTTTATACCTCAACACTCTGCCACAGAGGATTAGCAGCACAGAAACAAACCTGCTGAGCTCAGAGAAACCACAGAATAGAAAACTCATTATCATCAAAGAGAGAGAGACTGAGAGAGAGGGGGGAAAGAGAGAGAGGGGGAGGGAGAGAGTGAGAAAGGGGGGAGAAAGATGACAGAGAGAGAAAGAGGAAGAGAGAGAGAGAAAATAAGGCAGAGGAAAGAAATTAAAGAGAGAAAAAGACAAGGAAAGAAGAAGGGAAGGCAGATTGTTCTGGGGGAAACCAGAGTAGCCAGCAGCTACTGAACAGTACACACACCTTGCACATACATGTATCACTGCACACACCCTGGACATACATGTATCACTACACACACCCTGCACATACATGTATCACTGCACACACATAAACACACACTACACACACCCTGCACATACATGTATCACTGCACCCACCCTGGACATACATGTATCACTACACACACAAACACACACTACACACACTCTGCATATACATGTATCACTACACACACCCTGTACATACATGTATCACCACACACACATAAACACACACTACACACACCCTGTATATACATGTATCACTACACACACCCTGCACATACATGTATCACTACACACACACAAACACACACTACACACGCCCTGTACATACATGTATCACTACACACACCCTGGAAATACATGTATCACTACACACACACAAACACAAACTACACACACCCTGTACATACATGTATCAATACACACACCCTGCATATACATGTATCACCACACGCACACAAACACACACTACACACACCCTGCACATACGTGTCACTACACACGCCCTGTACATACATGTGTCACTGCACACACACACACACACTACACACACCCTGCACATACATGTATCACTACACACACACAAACACACACCCTGTACATACATGTATCACTACACACACCCTGGAAATACAGGTATCACTACACACACACAAACACACACTACACACACCCTGTACATACATGTATCAGTACACACACCCTGCATATACATGTATCACCACACACACACAAACACACACTACACACCCTGCACATACATGTGTCACTACACACGCCCTGTACATACATGTATCACTGCACACACACAAACACACACTACACACACCCTGCACATACATGTATCACTACACACACACAAACACACACTACACACACCCTGTACATACATGTGTCACTACACACGCACTGTACATACATGTATCACTACACACACACAAACACACACTACACCCACCCTGTACAGAGATGTATCACTACACACACCCTTTACATACACGTATCAGTACACACACCCTGCACATACATGTATCACTACACCCACCCTGGACATACATGTATCACTACACCCACCCTGCACATACATGTATCAGTACACCCACCCTGGACATACATGTGTCAGTATACACACACACACTACACACACACTGTGCATACATGTATCAGTACACCCACCCTGGACATACATGTGTCAGTATGCACACACACACTACACACACCCTGCACATACATGTATCAGTACGCGCACACACACACACGTGTAACTGTGGGAATGCAGTAGCTGTGTAAAACAGGAAGTGAGGATGGGAGGGGAGGAGCCACACTCCGAGGCACTCTCCCTCAGGAGCAGGTGGGAGCAGATTTCAGCAGCGTGTCAAGTGCTCATCGAGTGGAGAGCTGTAATTCTGCTGCACTGGAGAGCATGGGGCTCTCTCCCGGGCCTCAGGCGTGAGCACGGTCCCTCTTCAGCCCTCTCCACTCCAGCACTTCCTCATCCGAGTGGGCCGGGTGAGCCACTCTGCAGAGTCACCTGACACGCAGATCCGCTCGCTAGCTACCGCCGTATCCGTCGCTCTGTCACAGGCCTCCACTGGCCACACCCCTTACAGAACTGGCCACACCCCTTCCACGGCCTCTCAAGAGGTGCAGCAGGGCGAGGTCAGGAGGTTTCTGGTTTAGTGGCAGATTGAGCAGATAATCAGCTCTGTCTATCTCAATTATTATTGTTGTTATTATTGTTATATTGGGGTGGGGGGGATTGTCAGTTGTTTCCCATTGCTATGGAGGTGAATACAGAATCTGTAATCAGTGCATTTACTGGGGGGGGGGATTATAAGGGAAGTGAGGACACATTTCTGATAAACCTCATCTGATAGAACAGATGATAAAAACTTTTTTTTATTGTTATGGAGCCAACATACTCCATAAGACTTTGGTGCAATCAAACATTATCACAGTACAGCAGGCATATACTTCACTTTGAAATACTTCAACTGTTTAGACACCAGGAAAGTTCCAACAGATTACTGACAATTTAAATGAAGCATCTATTTTCACCAATACTCTGAGTATTACGTTAGTTACATGTTGGACAGCAGTTTCTCATGTGTGAACACAGAGGCCCTCCACATCAGCCAGACCGTATACAACCGGATGGCACATTTATGCGTGTACTGTTCATTCCAACTGCTGTGAGGCGACAGTGCCGCCCTCAACACAACATGAATAAAGCAAATGATTTTTTGATGCAGCAGTATTACTGTAAACAGTGAAGATAAGAATACTACTACTAAGGCTATTACTATTATTACTACTACTGATAATAATAATAATAATAATAATAATAATAATGCATATACAAATACATATACTGTATGCATGTACGCACACACACACACACAATCTCCCAGTATCGCATGACAACAAAATACATGTTGAAATTAATTTTACATGTAATCTTGTTCTACCAAATAGGGATCCTATTGAGATGCCACCAGCCCGAGAACATATCAACAGCAGTCAATGGAAGATAAAAGTTAATGCATTACAGGCTGACAAAAGTGTTCCAGTATTTATCCAAAATGAAATATTCTCATTCAAGTTTCATATTTTCTCTCAACCCATATACACACACTCACGCGCCCATTCCCTCATTATGGCCAGGTCTTTGTACTCTGTATGACTGACAGTGCTGACAAGCAGGAATATGCGGACTTAGCCTATTGTGCGACTCCCATTCACCACAAACGCACTCGTGCGCTGCCTTCAGTTTTGGGGCATTGGAAGGGCTTATAACGCTCGCGAGGCCACACTATATCATCTGCTGAGTCGGCAGACCCGATTCCATTGGGAAAATAACAGAAGTCCGAAAAGAAAGGGAGACGTCACTCGTGTTTTACACACAGAAACCTACAAACACGCACACACACAACCGCACAATAAGCACAGCATACGCACGCGAACGCAACGGCGTCCGGTATAAAACAGGAGAGCCAGATTCCCACAAAGCTCTACGCAAAACAGGGAAGGCGCGTACCACTCGCGAGCTCCAGCACAAGGGACGATTTAGGTAAGGCGCTGATTCGGTGGTGAAAGTAACGGGAACAGTTCATAATAATCGTGTAATTATTGTGGCAACACGTTTTATGCTCATTATTGCCACAAAAAAAAAAAAAAAAACCATTTGAAACATTTATTGATACATTTTTGCCTATATGAAGATGTGAGGCACAAATATAATAAATATACAAAATTAGCTATTTCATTATAAAGACATTATTTTGAATTATACACACATTCATACATATTACTTTGTATAACGAAGTGATTTGATCATTGGATTATTAAGATAATGGTTAATATGAAATCAATTTGACTGAAGAGATAAGTAGATGTATAAAACAAGACATTTTTATAATGAAATATAATTTAATATGTCTGCATTTATTATTATTATTATTATTATTATTATTATAGGGGTGGTGGATGCACTGATTCGGGCAGCTTGTTATCACCTGTGGGTGTACTTCTAGAAAGGATGTGGGGTGGAGCTCAGAATTTTGGAGGCTGTGACCAATCAGATCAGCCGCCTTAAACCGGGTGCGGGGCAGAGGACCCCGGCTCCAGGGGGCGGGATCCGTTCCTGGTTTTCAGTTTCTCCTCTTAATCACGCAACCGACCCGATAATCCACAATCCGCCATTTTATCTGCATTAGTTACTGCGCTAATGAATGGCAGCTGAAGGCCGCTGCTCTTGTGTCCGTTTATTTATTTATTTGATGTGTCATTGTGGTCGTATCGATGTGAACATGTGATCTATGCCAGTGTTTCTCAGCCCTGGTCCTGGGGACCCGCTGTGTAGGCTGGTTTTTTGTCAAAGCCAATCTTATGATCAATTAAGTTCATTTAAAAGTTCTAGCATAATTGTGTAGTTAAACTTGCTTAATGGAGGTTTGGCCTTTTGCTGTAAGTAAACTCCGTTTCTTTCAGACAGATGGTTTCTGGTTTCCAGACCCTCAGCAAAGGGGACCCAGCTGACTTCACCTGTCAGTTTGCAATTCATAACATTTAACATGGAACCTCTTTCAGTTTAGAGTTATTTGCTGAATCGTACATACAGCACAGTAAAGTTAGTCTGACTGGTTCAAATTCCTGGGATATGAATAGGGATATTTATTTTTAGCTATTTCTTGCATAACATGGCTTTAAGAGGGTAAACTATCCTTCAATAGATGTAACAAATCTAATTTAGAACAATTAGTGTCAAATTAAGAACAATTGTCAGCTCATATCATTACAGAGCTTGTTGCTGTGGTTGGAACAAAAACCAGCGCACACAGTGAGACCAGGACTGGGGTTGAGAAACACAGAACAATACAGGAAATGACCTCATTCAGTCAGAGTAACCAGCAGAAACACGCCTGGCAGGAACTCCATAAATGAACCCCCTCCCCCCTCAGGAATGCCCTCAGTCACATGG
This sequence comes from Anguilla anguilla, assembly GCF_013347855.1. Classification (NCBI taxonomy): domain Eukaryota; kingdom Metazoa; phylum Chordata; class Actinopteri; order Anguilliformes; family Anguillidae; genus Anguilla; species Anguilla anguilla. The sequence continues at coordinate 65,396,638 of NC_049205.1, forward strand.
TCTTTATCGCACTCGCTGATTGGCCCTTTACTGCATGCAGTGTGTCTGACTCCCCCCTCTTCCCCAGGTAAAATGCAGAGGGTGACGAAGGCTCACATGGCTCCGCCCATGATGATGACTGGGATGGGCATGGCCCCTTTCTTTAAGGTAACCTCACCTGAAACAGTGCTGTCCATTTTGGCAGCTGCATGCTCCACTGAACCAGTTTAGGTTAAGAGCGTAACAGGTCTTTAAATGTATAGAATGGCTTTAAGTGCATAGTATGCCACACACACACTCTCTCTCTCTCACACACACACACACGCACACTCACTCACTCACACATACACTCTCTCTCTCTCTCACACACACACACACACACACACTGCAGATGACCGTGTTCGAGCGCACACACACACACACACTCTCTCACACACACACACACACACAGTGCTCAGTGCTGGTCTCTCCTGCAGATGACCGTGTTCGAGCAGGAACACTTCCAGGGCAGGTGTCAGGAGTTCACAGCAGAGTGCTGTAATATCCAGGACTGCGGCTTCGACAACATCCGCTCCGTCAGAGTGGAGAGTGGAGCGTGAGTACCTCTGAGCAGCCTGTGGGTCTCTCTGAATGTGCCTGAGCAGTGTGTGGGTCTCTCTGAATGTGCCCGAGCAGCCTGTGGGTCTCTCTGAATGTGCCTGAGCAGCCTGTGGGTCTCTCTGAATGTGCCTGAGCAGCCTGTGGGTCTCTCTGAATGTGTCTGAGCAGCATGTGGTCATTTTTGGTAAAGGAGGGGGAGCCATTTTGGAACCCCAGAGTGTCTGAGCAGGGCTGTCTCTGTGCTCTCCTGTCTGAGCAGGTGGGTGGGCTTCGAGCACCATGACTTCCAGGGGCAGCAGTTTGTGCTGGAGAGGGGGGAGTACCCCCACTGGGACGCCTACAGTGGAAACCTGTCCTACCATGTGGAGAGGATGATGTCATTCCGCCCCATCTACTGCGCTGTGAGTGTGTGTGTGAGAGAGTGTTTGTATGTGTGTGCGTGTGTATGTGAGTGTGTGTGTGTATGAGTGTTTGTGTGTGTGTGTGTGTGAGACAGTATTCCTCACAGCCTCTCTCTGATGGCAGTCTCACCAGAGCAGTCGTATGATGATCTTTGAGAAGGAGAACTTCCTGGGTCGCAGTGTGGAGCTGTGTGATGACTACCCCTCCCTGCAGGCCATGGGCTGGTGCAACAACGAAGTGGGATCCATGCATGTGCAGTGTGGAGCGTGAGTAACCCAGCACTGTCACAGTCTTACTGCTACACAACCTTACTGCTACACTACTTTACTGTCACAGCCTTACTGCTACACAACCTTACTGCTACACTACTTTACTGTCACAGTCTTACTGCTACACAACCTTACTGCTACACAACCTTACTGCTACACAACCTTACTGTAACACAACTTCACTGTTACACAGTCTTACTGTTACACAACCGCACTGTAACAATTTTATTGTTACACACCCTTACTGTTGCACACCATTACTGTTACACACCCCTATTGTTACACACCTTTATTACAATCCTCCCTTACTGTAACTTTTTCTGCTAACTTTCATAATGCATGGTATGCACAACCTTATCAGGCCCATTGGGCTATTTTAAAACTCCTGCTTAGAGCTTACAGTGTAGGTGGGCAATTTACACCTCTCCCCTCCCTCGCTCTCTCCCCCTCTCATCTAACCTCTCCTCTCTACTTTTACCACTTTATCTCTCTGCCCCCCCACCCCCCGCCCCCCCCCCAGGTTCGTGTGCTATCAGTACCCCGGCTACAGAGGCCAGCAGTACATCATGGAGTGTGAGAGGCACAGTGGAGACTACCAGCACTGGAGGAACTGGGGATCCCACTGCCAGACCCCCCAAATCCAGTCCATCCGCAGGATCCAGCACTGAGACAGGGGACTGCTCACACACACACACACACACACACACGCACACACACACACACACACACACACATGCACAGAAGAGCAGAGGAATACTGACACGCTGAAGACTATAATAAAATTGAGAGGCACATCCACACCCCCCCACCCCCCGGCCCCTGTACCTGGCCGACTCTTCTAGAATATTCTGAGAATAGCCGCCTCCCAGTGTAGGAGCAGAATGGAGCCAGTGACTAATAAAATAATGCTCACCTCAAAGCCCTGCACCTGTGCTCTTATTGAGTGGGTGGGTGTGTGTGTGTGTGTGTGTGTGTATGAGTGCTTGTGTGTGTGTGTGTGTGTGTGTGTGTGTGCTTGCATGTGTGTGTTGTCCCCCTGGACTGAAGAGAACAGTGCTGGTCTGGCCCGTAAATGTACTGTAATAATTCCTCAGCTTTCTTATGAACGCACAGCCGACCCTCCTCGTGCGTTTACTCACTTTACCCAGCAGGGGCAGCAGAGGGCCACACACAGAGACGAGATCACAGCTCTGACACATCATGGAGGGGAATCAAACCCCCAGCCATGAGCGGGGAGGGGTGTATGGGTTAGAGCAGGGTTGTCCAGTCTTATGGGAAAACGGCCGGAGTGGGTGCAGGTTTTTGTTTAGCCGAGCACTATCACACCCAGTAAAACCAAAGGACTAATCATGGTCTTCAATCACAACAAGCAGAATCAATCAGGTGTCTTCGTGTTGAGTTAAAACAAAAACCTGCACCCACACCAGCCCATTTCCGATAAGATTGGACACCCCTGTTTCAGAGTCAGCTGTCTGGTTAGTTTTTAACAGCCACCTGTGCCAGTGCCAGGCTCCCGTGGGCTGATCATATCACATAATATTTTGTGCTCTCCCTCTCAAAACATTAAAAACAATGAACAATGTAATGAGCCATAAAACACTTCCGGTAAGCCTGAGACAACCGGCTCTGGAACGCCATCCAAGAGGACTGAGAGCGCCATTAACAGCCTATTTCAGGCTGCTGTCGCCATCTGGTGGCTCACCCAAGAACAGCAATAAAACAATACTGCGGGGCTTTGAGGGGGGGAAAAAACCTGCAAGTTCAGGAGTTGAAACGCACACCTGATTCCAGGAACAGTTCGGACAACAAGTGTTGGCAGTATCATGCTATAATAATAATAATAATAATAATAATAATAATAGGTCGCAGAAAAATGCTGTTTTCATCAGGAGGGGCTGGGAAGCGCCAGACGGATGGAGCCAAACACAGGCGAGCCAACGCGAAGCTTCAGCCGAACGAGATCTGCATTTAGGGCAAAGATCCATAACCCCCACAAGACAATGACCCCAGGCACATGAAAAAACAACACACGAATGGGTTAAAAACAGAGAGGCCAGCATTTTGGAAGGGCCCAGCCAAAACTCAGACTTCAGTCCCACCAATAAGCTGTGGTCTGACCTGAAAATCACTGTTCACAGATACTCTCAGTCTAACTTGGCAGTTTCCAACTTTTCGTGGAGAACTGGGCAAAAATCCCTGAATCTACGTGTTCAAAGTTCACACAGGCATACCCAACAGAGCTGCAACGCCGTCCAAGGATAAAACCTGTCGATAAATTGCTAGCTAGCCGGGATAACAATCTTACCGTGAGACCATTTTGACCTAAAACCCAGCTGAATTTTCATATTGGCTAGGTGACAAGTGACGGCGAACCTGTCATAAAGCTAGCTGGCATTCAAACCCGGTTTCAGAAGGTCTTTGAGATAGACATAGAAAGACGTTGTGTGTAGGCCTACACTGCGTGACCACCATTTTAAAAAGCAAGACAGAGCTAGGGAGATTAATTTGATTTAGTTATGGTTTCATGCGATTTTTAAAAATAATCTTATGACAAAAATTAGTGCTAATCATATGGCATAAAACGTGAAGGAACTTTCCTGATAGAATCATTGTTTTCGTAGATTTAACGACCAGAGGTTCGGTGAAAACAGAACTATCAACGAGAGTTTTGCATAACAGCGGTCCACATAGAACTATCAACGAGAGTTTTGCTTGACAACGGTAAAACAATATGCCCAAAAAGCCGCGGAAGAATGTTTCCATTTCAGTCGATTAAGTCGATAAAAATCAATAATATAAAAGCAACCATACACTCACCGGCCACTTTATTAGGTACACCTTGCTAGTACCGGGTTGTCTTCTGCAGCTGTAGCCCACCTGCTTCAAGGTTCGACGTGTTATGCGTTCAGAGATGCTCTGCTGCATACCGCGGTTGTAACGAGTGGTTATTTGAGTTACTGTTGCCTTTCTATCAGCTCGAACCAGCCTGGCCATTCTCCTCTGACCTCTGCATCAACAAGGCATTTTCGCCCAGAGAACTGCCGCTCACTGGATATTTTCTCTTTTTCGGACCATTCTCTGTAAACCCTAGAGATGATTGTGCGTGAAAATCCCAGTAGATCATCAGTTTCTGAAATACTCAAACCAGCCCGTCTGGCACCAACAACCATGCCACGTTCAAAGTCACTTAAATCACCTTTCTTCCCCATTCTGATGCTTGGCTTGAACTTCAGCAGACCGTCTTGACCATGTCTACATGCCTATAATGCATTGAATTGCTTCCATGTGATTGGCTGATTAGATATTTGCGTTAACGAGCAGTTGAACAGGTGTACCTAATAAAGCGGTCGTAGGCCTACATTCTTTTCCAATAACGGGACATCCCGTCGTGGTTTGTAACTTACTTCAGCAATTCAACATTCAGCTATAACAATTTGGATTAAGTCTAATGGACAGTTGCATTTGTCTAGCCTGATTTTTTAGAAATTCGTAACTCAAACTGAATACGTTAAAAGGGGTCATTAACACATTTTTATATCCCTGATAAAACAACAATAAAAAAAACGCTGCATATTAATAACAGGTACTTAAATGACAACTGTTGGCCATGAATGCTTCCAGTCTTCTCTAAAAAATAACTGAAGGCCTCTGACCAAGAAAAATTCTTAAAGAGGGTGAACAGGACACATGGAGCGCACAGGACACATGGGGTGATCAGGGCACATGGGGTGATCAGGACACATGGGGTGATCAGGACACATGGGGTGATCAGGACACATGGGGTGATCAGGACACATGTGGCGATCAGGACACATGGAGCACACAGGACACGTGGGGCTATCAGGACACATGGAGCGCACAGGACACATGGGGTGATCAGGACACATGGGGCGATCAGGACACATGGGGCGATCAGGACACATGAGGTGATCAGGACACATGAGGCGATCAGGACACATGGAGCACACAGGACACGTGGGGCGATCAGGACACATGAGGCGATCAGGACACGTGGGGCGATCAGGACACATGGAGCACACAGGACACATGGGGTGATCAGGACACATGGGGTGATCAGGACACATGGGGTGATCAGGACACATGAGGCGATCAGGACACATGGGGTGATCAGGACACATGGGGCGAAGAAGGATGAGTCTCACCCTGCCAGGAGATCCGGAAAGGGAAGTGTCTGTGGGGGTGCTGGGTGGCGCGTTAAGGAAATGATGTTTACGTGCATGGATGCATTCCAGAGTCACTGGTGTGCATGAGTGATCAGTTCTATCTCTGTGGTTCTGCTGCATATGAGGGTCTTATCTCTGTGGTTCTGCTGTGTATGAGGTTCTTATCTCTGTGGTTCTGCTGCGTATGGAGTTCTTATCTCTGTGGTTCTGCTGCGTATGAGGTTCTTATCTCTTTGGTTCTGCTGCATATGAGGTTCTTATCTCTGTGGTTCTGCTGCATATGAGGTCATCTTTGTGGTTCTGATGCGTATGAGGTTCTTATCTCTGTGGTTCTGCTGTGTATGAGGTTCTTATCTCTGTGGTTCTGCTGCATATGAGGTTATCTCTGTGGTTCTGCTGCATATGAGGTTATCTTTGTGGTTCTGCTGTGTATGAGGTTCTTATCTCTGTGGTTCTGCTGCGTATGGAGTTCTTATCTCTGTGGTTCTGCTGCGTATGAGTTTCTTATCTCTTTGGTTCTGCTGCATATGAGGTTATCTTTGTGGTTCTGCTGTGTATGAGGTTCTTATCTCTGGGGTTCTGCTGTCTATGAGGTTCTATCTCTGTGGTTCTGCTGTGTATGAGGTTCTTATCTCTGTGGTTCTGCTGTCTATGAGGTTCTTATCTCTTTGGTTCTGCTGCACACGAGGTTATATTTGTGGTTCTGCTGTGTATGAGGTTATCTCAGTGGTTCTGTTGCATATGAGGTTATATTTGTGGTTCTGCTGTGTATGAGGTTCTTATCTCTGGGGTTCTGCTGTGTATGAGGTTCTTATCTCTGGGGTTCTGCTGTGTATGAGGTTCTTATCTCTGTGGTTCTGCAGCGTATGAGTTTACAATCATAGTAGCCTGTATTTCATATGCAGATGCGGGCTTTTATTAAGTTTATTAAATTTATTTCCAAATAACAACAAAAAAAATTTGATCAACAAAGCTTATACTTATGGGTGAAGTGTTTTGGGAACAAAAGCAACGTGATATTTCACAAACAACAATATCAATATGGCCATATGTGTGTGCATGTGAATAGGTTTTCAACTGAGCATTGCGAGAATGTAGTGTGAAAGTGAATATAGGACTGAAGTAATGTGAGCAGGAGTGTGTGTGTGAGTGTGTGTGAGAGGTTATGTGATTAGGGTAGTGTGTGTAAGAGGTTATGTGAGTAGGGTAGTGTGTGTGAGAGGTTATGTGGTTAGGGTGTGCAGGAGTGTGTGTAAGTGTGTCCAGCATACAGCCCCAAGCAGCCTGCTCATATCCCACCAGCTTCCTGGGCCATCAGCTCCACCCCCTCTGCAGTCCAGGCCACACCCCTCGGCAACAGCTCCGCCTTTCGGGGGGGGGGGGGGTTGGCAGGTACTTCCTGTCACACACAGTCTTCATACTGTGGGAAACAAATTCAGCTGGGGTTACTGCCACACTATATCTTACTAGCACAAACGTACACACACACACACAAACACGCACACGCTCACACACACACACAAGCACACACATGCGTGCGCACGCACACACACTCACGCACACATACTCACGCACGCACGCATACTCTACCCACGGGCCCCAAAATGAAACACTGCCCTCTGAATCTGTCTCCAGAACTGACAGAAATAAAAACGTCAGAACTAAAGCTGAGAAGCAGGAGCCTGCAATCAGGAAGTCCCCCCCCCCCCCCCGCCCGCGCTTTAAGGGGGGGCACAGCACCGCACAGACAAAAGAAGAGAAGAAAAGAGCGTCAGCAGCGAGCACGTCACACACTCCTCGCCCTGACACCACGGGATGAAAACTCACTTCCTGGCACACAGAGGACGCGGGAGCGAGGCCTAGTCTGTTTCTCCGATCACGTCAACCTCCCCCTCCTCTTCCTCAGATGGCTCCCTGTCACACAGCTCCACCCCCGTGGTTTCCAGTAGCAGGTCAATGGGCGGAGGGGCGGGGCTAGAACACTCCATCACATCCACCTCCACTTCCTCTTCGTCCAGCTCCCAGCTTCCTGTTGACCTCTCCCTGACCGCCCAGCATGGGTCAGACAGGTTCAAGGTCACACCATCTCTCCTCTCTGACCCTGGAAAGATCACTAGTCAAATGACAGCACACCTCACACCCTACTTCACACCTGTGAATACCAGGGATTATGTTCTCATTTTGTTTCGTTCTGAACAAAAACCGTTTCATAATGTTTCTGTTCCAGCATTCAGTCCACATAAATTAATGTAATAATGCTTAGTAACATTCTCGTGATGATGTCACAATGGTATCTACACATGCAAAAAAAAGTCCAAAAGTGCAACAAAATCATGAAAGTGTTGTCATAGCAATAGTAAACGGCACCCAATTGAGACCCAAGACACCAGGTGAGTTGAGTTAACAGTGTAATCAACTGCTCTAATTGATTCATGAAGTTTAGAGTCACAATAAAAACCAGTAGACCCTGTAGCTCTCCAGGACCAGGGTTGGAGACCACTGCCCTAAGATGAGTGCCTAGTTACAGGGCCTGACTTTTAACAAACTGGACTGAAGCTTGAGGTTTGCAAGGAGAAAAAAAAAACCAATAAAATATCATAACGTTATTAACCGGTTTACAACCGGTTTTCTCTCCGGAACACCTGAAAATGATTTTGTTTCTGTTTTGGTTTTTGTTCCATGAAAAATGTATTTCGTTTTTGTTTCCGTTCCCTGAACCTTTTCTAATCGCTGGTGAAAACTGACTGTTATTAGCATCATAGAAATAAAAAGCCAAAATGGCGGACGTACCAATAAACTGAAACCAAATTTGGCATAATGACACTCCCTAGAGGTCTGTCTGTTACTGTTCTGTCTCACCAAAAAACGATCACTTTCCTTTGGAAATGTTTTAAATTGATTCATTACTTCGGCCAGTTTTTAGTTAACATTTAAAGAGGAGCAGCCAAAGTGTCGATCCGTGAACATAGTTCTCCACTGAAACAAACTACACAGAATTCTTAATCATCCAGTTCCCTCAATAAATTAAGCTCTCAAATTACACTAGTCCCTGCAATTTATTTCTCAAAGTAAGCTAATTCTCTGAATTAAACTTCTGAATTAGCTTCCCCAAATGTACGTGCTAGTCTCAAAAAAAAAGTTTTCTCAAAATAAACCTGCTCTCTGAAGTCAGGGGTGTTCTTAAGTCAGGGAGGTTCTGGAAGGAGGAGTGTACCTGTGCAGGACGGCTGCTGGGTGTGGCCACTCTCACCTGGCTGTGATTGGCCGGGCCCCTCCTCCTCCGTCCTCCTCCTCTCAGTCTCTCCTCCGGCAGGGTCAGCCCCCTCTCCATCACTCCCTCTCTGTTCTTGGCCGGTCCCTCCTTCCGTTGGCCCCATCTGTCTGATGACGCTGTTCTCCACGCCTCCTCCCACTCTCACTCCGTCCAGCTCCCTCCGTTCTGCGTGAGTCACTCGTTCCAGAATGGCTGTGGAGTCTCCCATAACCACGTCTATCAGCTCTGTCCCCGTGGGCACGTCTATCAGCTCTGTCCCCATGGGCACGTCTATCAGCTCTGTCCCCATAACCACGTCCATCAGCTCTGTCCCCGTGGGCACGTCTATCAGCTCTGTCCCCGTGGGCACATCTATCAGCTCTGTCCCCGTGGGCACATCTATCAGCTCTGTCCCCATGGACACGTTTATCAGCTCTGTCCCCATGGACACGTTTATCAGCTCTGTCCCCGTGGGCACATCTATCAGCTCTGTCCCCGTGGGCACGTCTATCAGCTCTGTCCCCATAACCACGTCTATCAGCTCTGTCCCCATAACCACGTCTATCAGCTCTGTCCCTGTGGGCTGGGCCCGGGGACGCTGGGGCTGGGGGGGCTGGGCCCGGGGGATACTTCCTCCCTCTCCCATTACCTCCACCTCCTCATCCTCGTTCTCTGCAGCGATGACATCACACACAGTCTCACTGTATCTGACTGCATCTGCATGAGCTGTGGCTGTGGCCTGGTCTTCCTCTCTCTCAGCTGTGGCTGTGGCCTGGTCTTCCTCTCTCTCAGCTGTGGCTGTGGCCTGGTCTTCCTCTCTCTCGGCTGTGGGTGTGGCCTGGTCTTCCTCTCTCTCGGCTGTGGGTGTGGCCTGGTCTTCTTCTCTCTCGGCTGTGGGTGTGGCCTGGTCTTCCTCTTCCTCAGCTGTGGCTGTGGCCTGGTCTTCCTCTTCCTCAGCTGTGGGTGTGGCCTGGTCTTCCTCTTCCTCAGCTGTGGGTGTGGCCTGGTCTTCCTCTCTCTCGGCTGTGGGTGTGGCCTGGTCTTCCTCTTCCTCAGCTGTGGGTGTGGCCTGGTCTTCCTCTTCCTCAGCTGTGGGTGTGGCCTGGCCTTCTGTAGTCTCTCCCACCTGCTCCCCCACCCCCAGCTCCGCCCCCCCACCCTCTTCCTCATCGTTCGCCCTCCCCCCGCCAGTCCTGCAGTTCTCCTCCACACCTCCGTCAGTCCTGCTCCTCTGTGGATCAGGGTCTTCCATCCTTCCTTCCCTTCTCTCCTCCATCACTCCATCCCAGCTCATCTCCCCCCGCTGAACTATCCCCATCTCTCCTGCCGTCTGCTCACCCTCATTCTCCTCCACGTCTCTCTCTCCACCTGCCTCCTTCTTTCCCCTGGCCCCCTCCCTTTCTTCCTCTCCATAGATGCTGCTCAGCTGGGCCACAGCCAACGGGGTCCCGGGTTCATCTTCCCAGCATGCTCTGCTTTTGGGGGTCCTCATGGAAGGCGTCTGGCTGCTGGGTATGATCACCCTCCTCCACTTCCTCTGTGATTTGTGCCCATGCTCTCCCACCTGTCCAACAGAGCCGCCCGGAGCCAAAATGGACACCGGTCCTGTGGTCTCCTCGTTCAGTTTCCTTTTCTTAGGTGGTCTGCCTCGGCCTCGCTTTGGGGGACCCTCTGGCCCGGGGGTGCAGCTCAGGGTTGACAGTGTTGGTCTGACTCTCTGCAGGCAGACCTCCTGCTGCTTTACTGGCAGAGCTCCGCCCGCCTGGTCTGCACAGACATCCGACTTCCGTACTTTATCTGCGCAGACGGCAGAATTCTTCAGCCCATCTGCGCAGACTGCAGAACTCTTCAGCCCATCTGCGCAGACTGCAGACCCCTTCAGTCCGGCTGCGCAGACCGCAGACCTCTTCAGTCCGGCTGCGCAGACCACAGACCTCTTCAGTCCAGCTGCGCAGACCACAGTCCTCCTCACTTTACCTGTGCAGACTGCAGCTGTCTTGGCTTCATCTGCGCAGATACAAGGCTTCTTTGGCTTCCCTGCGAATCTATCCGACTCTCGAATGTTTTCCGCACAGCCGGCTGCTCTCCTTGAGCAGACGTTAGCATTCCGCAGTGTGACTGCGCAGACGCTGGCTCGGTCAGGCTTCACCAAGGAGGCCTCAAAGTGTGTGGGTGCACAGTCACTCATTGTCAGGGGCTTTCTGACCCTGCCCCAGCCCCGCCCAACACTGCTGGCCCCACCCCTGCTCTGCCCAACACTGCTGGCCTCGCCCCTGCCCTGCCCAACACTGCTGGCCCCGCCCCAGCCCCGCCCAACACTGCTGGCCCCACCCCTGCCCTGCCCAACACTGCTGGCCCCGCCCCTGCCCCGCCCTACACTGCTGGCCCCGCCCCTGCCCTGCCCAACATTGCTGGCCCTGCCCCTGCCCCACCAAACACAGTTGGCCCCGCCCCTGTCCTGCCCAACACTGCTGGACCCGCCCCTGTCCTGCCCAACACTGCTGGCCCCGTCCCAGCCCCGCCCAACACTGCTGGCCCTGCCTCTGCCCCGCCCAACACTGCTGGCCCCGCCCCTGCCCCACCAAACACAGCTGGCCTCACCCCTTCCCCGCCCGACACTTCTGACCCCACCCCTGCCCTGCCCAACACTGCTGGCCCCGCCCCTGCCCCGCCCAACACTACTGGCCCCGCCCCTGCCCCGCCCAACATAGCTGGCCCCGCCCATGCTCCGCCCCATTTTCTGTATTCCTCCGTGGCTCACTGCCTGCTTCCTCTTCTTTCGGCTTCTCTGCTCCTCGCTTTCTTCCTCTTTCCATCCCTTCCTCTTCCTCCTTTCATCCAAAGGCAATCCACGGGTCACAATCTTCCTCCTTCCGGCCTCTTCCACAGCCCCTGTCCGGCCCCCCCTAGCCACTCCCCTTGGGCTGCCGTGCTGCCCTCGTCTGCGCTTGGGTGGACAGAGGGATGATGGGACTTGTAGTCCGTCAGGTAGGGGGGTGGACAGAACGTGCAGTGGGACGGGGAAGGGACAGAGCCACGGTGGGAGGGGCTGGGGAGGCAGAGGGGCTGGGCCTGAGGGGGGAGAAGCAGAGGGGGGCAGCCCTGCTTCTGCGCCGAGAGGAGAGAGACAGTCCGGCAGGCGCAGCTCATCCATCCTGAACCTGATGGGCGGAGGTGGAGAGAGGAACTCTGGGATTCGTAGTTCTCTCCAGGGAGATGAGGAGTGGCCCAGTGTTGACTGGGCCGCCGGAACAGAAGGGGCCTTCGAGATTGCGCTGGTTGCTGGTGTGATGCTGGTTGCTGGGTGCCCACCTGTGCCAGCTCCAGGCTGGGTCAGACTCCCTAGGTCTCCGCTGGTGACTGCACCTCCACCGTCACTGTGTCCAAGTGCAGATCTCTCCCAGGCCCCATCCGCGTGATTCTCCCGTGAAAACAGGAAGCGATCCAGGATATGCAGCTCGTCCGAGGCTTGCTGGGGAACCCTGGGATATGTAGTCTCATGGGAACTTATGTACCTGGATTGGCGGTTGGTGGGAAAAGGGCCATCCTGAGTCCTTGAGCACATCAGCCCTGTGGAAAACAGGTCACTGATTGGAGAAATGTGCCATACCCACACAAACTGAGCACCAATGGCTGAAGGTGGCTAAGAATACAGAACAAGCTGTCACTAGACTTCCTGAACTGAGCGGGTCTATGAATGTTTCAAACATGGCGGCTCGCATCATGGGGCAAATACTGATTTTAAAATTCAGGTACTCAACACTGAACAGAAAGACACAGGCCCAGATTTAGCCCTGCTAGCGCACCCAGCTCTGTGTGAGCTGTAAACTCTGTGTTAAATTATACCTTATTTAAACGGAATCTCATTTACACAGTGCAGTGTGTTCACATTGAGCATTCACACTCAGCATCAACACTCAGAATCAACACTGAGCATCAACACCAATCATCAACACTGACTGTTCAGACTGAGCATCAACACTGAGCATTCACAATGAGAATTCACACTGAGCATTAACACTGACTGTTCAGACTGAGCATTAGCACTGAGGATTCACACTGAGCATCAACACTGAGTGTTCACAATGAGAATTCACACTGAGAATCAACACTGACTGTTCATTCTGGGCATTAACACTGAGCATTCACACTGAGCATTCACAATGAGCGTTCACACTGAGTAATCCTCTCACTGTTCTTCGGCCTTGGTGACTCTGTGATTTGGGGGCACTGGTAAGGACAGGGGCCAGAAGCGCCGGTTCCAAAAGCTCCTGGTGAGGGTTCCAGAATCCTGCTGTCGCCATGGCCACCAGCATCCGTCTCCACGACGATGGGGGGCAGGATGTTGAGACCCATCATGATGTCATCCAGGAGTTTTTCGATCTGCTCGTCGGAGTCCTCGGGGATGGGCGGAGCTGGGGGGAGGGGCACAGGGTTGTGGGCAGGGTGGATGTGCTGAAGAGGGACGGGTCTGTGGGGAGGGGGAAGATGAGTATGGGTTGGGGGTGAGGTCATGGTGGATGGAGGGGTGAGTGACAGGCCTCTGCAGATCCTCTGGGGGAGGGCGGAGCCCACTGAGAGCCCACTCGGCCTCTTCACCTCTGGGAGACCATCCTGCGGGGGTGGGGGGGGGGAGGGAAGGAGAGGGTAATAAAGCCTCATTGCATAAAAACAGATACAAACTGATACGGAAAGACGTCTGTGTGGACAGCGGTCTCTGTTTCCTTCAGAACTCGACCCTTATTTGACTGTATGTTGGGTGAAGGACTGGTCGGCTCGCTACTGAAGTGAACTGTGAGGATCCTTTATCGTGTTCTGTGCTCAGATGCCTAACTAATACTCCAGTCATCACCATGCAACACAAACACAATCACAGCACCACTGGGTTCATTGGGTGTACCCAGTGGTGCGCTAGTGCCATGGAAACCGTTTCCGAACAAGCTCCTAGACTCCGGCTAGAAATCCATCCTTCTGCCTTTTATAAGAGCTGAAACAGTCATTTTATGGTCATTTTATGGTCGTTTGCAGTCATTTACGGTTGTGTATGTTTGGTGTGGTCACGTATGGTTGTGTATGGTTGTTGTGGTCACGTATGGTTGTGTACGGTTGTTGTGGTCACGTATGGTTGTGTACGGTTGTTGTGGTCATGTATTGTTGTGTACAGTTGTTGTGGTCATATATGGTTGTGTACGGTTGTTGTGGTTATGTATAGTTGTTGTGGTCATGTATGGTTGTTTCCCAGCTGTTGGACATGCATGTGCTGCTCTGTACTGGGTCTGTAGCTATATCAGCAGGAGAATGTCTGTCAGACCCGGGCCCTGGCAGACCCCACAGCACAAAGAAAAAAAAAACCTTTAAATCAAACACAGACACCTACATATAAAGATCCAAATGCCAGGGCAGAAATGACCAATAGACCAGACAACCCCGGCACACTGTACTAGTTAAAGCAGAAGAGCTAAAAAAAAATAAAAGAAAAACAAAGGCCCACCCACCTTGCTCCGGGCGAGCCTGCTGAGCGTGGGCTGGTTTTGCCGATGTCTCAGGCCCCACCCCCTACTGCTGGAGTGCCCGCCCCTGGGGGTAGAGACCGCGCCCTCCTCCCGCACACTGACGATCTCCCACAGCTCGCCACTGGACTGCCGCCTCAGTCTGATCTTGATGGATATGCGTCGATCCCTCTGCCGGGCCCTGCCCTTCATCCCTCTGCTCCTCATCCTCCCCACATTTCCCCGCACAGTGCAGCTGGGAATCAGAAAACAGCTGCTGCCCGGACTGAGACTGCCCCCATGATCACACTGCTCCGCCCTATCTCCACCCCAACCCTGCCTAGCTCCGCCCCCCTGCTCACGTTGCTCCGCCCTATCTCCACCCCAACCCTGCCTAGCTCCGCCCCCACTGCTGAGGACAGCCCTGCCCCCACTGTCAAGGACAGCCCCGCCCCCGCTGCGGAGGACAGCCACGCCCCCGCTGCTGAGGACAGCCCCGCCCCCGCTGCTGAGGACAGCCCCACCCCCGCTGCTGAGGACAGCCCCACCCCTGGACTCTGTGGCTGTGGGGCTGCAGCTCTTGGCTGGAAACACAGGAGTTGGGGGGAAACCGGACCCTTCACGGGCTGCACCAACACCAGCAGAGCCACACAAGTCAGCGGGGGAGGGGGCAACAGAACCTGCATCCGGGGCAAGAGCAGAGGCACAGCCCATGAGTGGGGCAGCCGTGACATCATCACTCAGCGCCACAGGAGCAGAGCCTGCCTTTGTTGGCGAGATGCCAATTTGCCCGGGGGCTGCAGACGACGACAGAGCAAAATAGTCATCGCTGCTCTCTGGTGGCACTGTGGAAGAGCGGGCCTGGCACTGCCCGTCAGCACTGCCCGGTGTGGGGAGGGACGGTGACGTCATGGTTAGAGGGTGAGGAGGTTTTGGCATGCCCACATCTGTGTCTATCTGTGTGCCACTGATGGTGCCTGGCCCTTCCCCCTCCCCCTCTCCTCTCCTCCCCCCATCTCCTCTCCTCTCTCCCTCCCCCTCTCCTCTCCTCCCCCCCTCTCCACTCCTCCCTCCCTCCCCCTCTCCTCTTCCCCTCTCCTCCTCCTCCAGGAGCCCCTGGATGCCCAGGCTGGCGGCCGCCTGCAGCAGCTCCTCCCGCTCGGCAGGCCCCTCCCCCTGCAGCCGGCCCGAGTACAGGAAGCCCACCAGCCTGAGCAGAGGCTCCGCCCCCACGGCCTGCAGCTCCAGCAGCCGGCTCCGCCCAGGGGGAGGGGCGGGGCCACTGCACAGAACCTGCGCCAGGGCGGGGCTCAGCGCGGCCAGCACACAGCTGTGAGCCGGAACGGAGATACCTGAGGGGGGGGGGGGGGGTGAGTGGGGGGAGGGAAAGGGAGGGAGAGAGAGTGGGTGGGAGGGTGAGCGAGGAAGAGGGAAAGGGAGGGAGGGAGAGAGAGCGGGGGTGGGGGAGGGCGGAGGGTGAGTACTGGGTCACTGCGCTGAGATGCCAGGTGGAGTACAGGTGCTTGCTCACCCTCAGCCTGCAGGAGGGTGTCGCAGAACAGACTGCGTCTTTGCTGCCTCTGCAGCTCCCCCAGCAGCGTCTGCTCGAACCCGGGCCTCTTCCACCGCCACATCTCCACCCTGCCACAGGGGGGAGCTGTCATCTACATCACACCGCCGCACGTCCAAAATGCACACATCACACTTGCAACCCATTCACTCAGCCAGGCATCTGCTGGGAAATCAAACCTGCAATCGCTGAGACACAACCCCAGTTCCCTAAGCACGCACCTCCATTTCACAACCACACGCGGCTGGTCCACATGTCATGAGTAAAGGTTGTGTTTAAAAATTTAACACATTAAACAAAGCTATTTCCCGTCTGCTTGCTTGTTGGAGATCCATCTCAGTCAAATGGGTTGTATGGCCTGGGGCTGTATCAGTAACAAGCCAAACTTGTTACTGGATTCACAGCGCTCTGACTTTACAGACACTGTGTGCCAGCAACAATAGCAACCGCAATCAAGAACACGGACAGAAACTACCATTAGCCAGTCATTTCATTAACACGACTTAAGAGATTAGACGGAAAGACGGCGATAATGTTCTCGATAACATGACTAGTAATTCTGTCCCCAATAAAAATGTATTGGTTGTCGACGTTTAAGTAAGCCGTACGGTTTGAGGAAGATCTGTTTATTAGGTTTAAAGTTCTAACATTATTAGCGCAACTCATTCAATTCAGCCCGTTCGACAACGTGCAACTTGGTCCAGTGAACTGTTCCTTTTCGCAAATGTCACAGTATTGGAGACGTTACGCCGGCTAATAGTTTCTCCTCTATGAGGGATCAATATCACAATAAATGAATTACGTTAAATTATGACTGAACTGAATAAAATACACGTAGGCAGGAAGCGGGGAGAGGAGGCGGAATCAAAGGCTGAGTGTGACTGCGGAACAAAACGCAGACAGATTAAAGATCCTGAAATAAAATTCAATTAATCATTTTTTGTGTTTTGTAACTGCAACCCCCATAGACCTCCTCAGTATTTCGCCATAACAGGCACAACGGGTTTCTAGCTGGTCCATAACGACATCGGCTGAGCAGCGTACTGAAAACAGGACACGCAAAACCGGCATCAAGTTACACAGACTTACACTGCTGGTTACCTTTCTGGCTGCTACGCCACGCCAATTAGCTTCATACTCAGCTGTATAGCAAGTCTAACGTTTGCTAACAGGTAAAAACTGCAACATGAAAAACGGCCAAACAATGTTTTTGAACTAGCTTGCTTGTTATTTAGTAGTGACAAGCTGTTTGTTGGTAAAGAACTTTAATCTGGTCCAAAAAAAAAAAAAAAACTCCTGTCAAAACAGCTAAACTGCAGCACATCAACAGAATGAAACCAGAAGCCGACTCGGATCCTACTTTAACAAACTTTTAATGGCTCAGAATGGGCAGCGATAAAGGGATTAGGACCGTGTTATTTCGACTACCTGCTGGTAATGCAAACATAAATCCAGATAACGGCACACACATCCCCAGCTAACGCACCCCTGCTGTATGACGCTCGCTAAGGCGTTAGCTAGCAGCTAGGCCAGAAATTTCTGATCGCTTCATGCCGACTCCCGGGGCAGAACACACGACAAACTTGCTAATGTGCAGCTCAGTGGTATTGAATTCCAACCAGAGCTGGCTAACCTGTGGGCCACAAACACACCACAAACCGTTCGCCAATGAACTCCAAGGGTTCAGGGAAAACACACAAGTTCTAAAAAGTGCACCTGCTTACCTGTGGAAAGTTCGCTTAAAGTCGTTTTAGAGTTCTTAGTCAAAGCAACTTTAGCTTAGAATATAAATCAACAAATGTTTTCAAGACGTATTCTTGCTGCTATGGTTTATTTTACTTTTTAGAACGGTGATATAGCTAGCAGGTTCGATTTTTACACGCGCTAACGTCAACCGTTGAGAAACAATAGAGGGGGATGTTGGGAAACTGCTGGCCATTTCGGCTCTTTTTCGGGCGACGGTTCCACACCTGGACGGTCACCATAAAAATGTCTGACCTTTACAGTTCGATCCGCAATGGTGGCAGCATGCCTGGCCTTGGCACTTCAACTTTACTTGTCTAAATTCTACAGGGAAAACACGATTTTGCCATCATTTTACAATCCGCGATTTTAAGTCAGATGACAAACGTATTGTACGCAAAATTTGCATTTTAAAAACTGAAACGTTTGATTATAAATAAGAAATATTTTAAAATAGTGTGTAGATGCCAAGATTTGTACCAGAAATGTTAACTGTAATAGGATTATAGTTGAAGCCAACAACAGTAAATGTAGGCAGCGGCTGAATATTACAGGTCCTCTAACACAAGGCAAATTCTGACCCCACAATCAGCCGGTCACAGCCGAAATCAAGATTTATGAGACAAGGAGATTTCCAGTGTTCAGTTGTCCTGTTTTGGTGATCATGTGGCCGCTGCAGCCTAGTCTTGCGGTTCTTAACTGACCGCAGTGGGAACCGGCGCGGTCACTTCCTGTAGCCCATCCACTTCAAGGTTCGACACGCTGTGCATTCAGAGATGCCCTTCTGCACACCTTGTTGTAAACAGCGATTATTTGAGCATTTGTGTCCTTTCTGTTAACTCGAACAAGTCTTCCCCTTCTCCTCTGACCAGCTGCTTGGATCACACTTCTTGCCCATTTTAATGTTTTGTTGAACAAAAACTGAAACCTCTTCCCCAGGTCTGCATGCTTTATATGTTGAGTTGTAGCCGCACAATTCTGAGTGTGGAAGAGTAGGCTCTGCACAGGTGTTAATGCGGCCATCTCACATTCACACTCAGGGTAAGGCTGACTTAACCACACACAGCACAGCCTGCACATCAAACACATGCTTCTCACTTCAACATCACGCCACCTTCATGCACTCAGAAATCACAGCACAAAGTCAGCTCTGAAAAAAAAGATTTTTATTTAAAAAACAAAGAAAACAGTATTGCTAGTTACATACTTCAGTGAAAGAAATGTGCAACTTTAAAGAAGGCAAAGAGATGTTTTTTAATGATTTAACTATCAATTAGTGTTATAATGGCTGAAAAGCTGAGCCATGGCCTCCGCTTAAAGAAATCATCCATATAATTTCAGAATTAAAAAAAACTGATTGCATAAGCATTTACCAACCGCACCCTCAAAACAAGAATCCCCAAATCTTAAGACAATATATATATAAAAAATGCATAAAAACCCGAACAAAAAAAAAAAGAAAAAATTAAAAAGGATTTTCTTTTCATATAAAGTTATATGTGCTTAATTCTTTTTATCAAAAACAAAACAAAACAAAAAAAAGATCAGGTCTATACTCCCAATCACTCCTGAACATAAAATTTCTCCCAAATTGTAAAGCGGTGAGAAAGGCACCCACTCTGTCCCCCTCCCCCATGCGCCCGGCCCTCAGTCCCTCCAACGGTCTCTGAGCCCGCCCTGCAGACACGGCCTTCAGACCCACTGCAGCGCTGAGACACAGCACATCCAGCGGCAATCTGCCAAGCGCTAGCCTTATTAGAGCAAACGGCCTCCAGGAACTAATCAATCACCAGTCAAACCAGCCGTCCTTTCAGGCAGGGTTTAAATAAAGTAGTAAGGCTATAGGAAACCCTGTGTGTGGGCGGAGTCTAGCCGTAGTGTGATGGCAAACCCTGTGCGTGGGCGGAGCCTAGCCGCAGTGTGATGGCAAACCCTGTGTGTGGGCGGAGCCTAGCCATAGTGTGATGGCAAACCCTGTGTGTGGGCGGAGTCTAGCCGTAGTGTGATGGCAAACCCTGTGTGTGGGCGGAGCCTAGCCATAGTGTGATGGCAAACCCTGTGTGTGGGCAGTGCCTAACTGTAGTGTTTATTCAGCCACTTCCTGGGTTCTGAGACCAAGATGAACAGCCATATTTCTGCAGCGATGCCTCATTACTGCAGTAAAGTCCACAGTTACAAGACCAAAAACTACAAATCCCATCAATACTGGCAGAGACCCTGGTCTTAATGCAGTCTCTCCATCCTGGACACAATGTAGTGAGAACCTTGGAACCTTTCTAAGCGGAACCCCTTGGACCATAACAAGAATTAGAAACGGATTACTAATCTGCGGCCGTTTCAGTTCAGATTAAACAGGACTCCCGCCCCCGGGGATAAATCAGGTACTTTCATTCTACATAAATACATAAAACGCACTATTATCCAAATAATGTCATCAGCCCGACCACACCCAGAACGAGGCTGACGATCAGACTCCCAGTGCCTATATTGTAGGACCAAACATTCATCTGTAGATTTTTCTACTAAACCTGAGGCTACAGAGGGTCTGAAAGGATCCTAAATTCATGCTCAACTTCAGCTAATGGCTCATTTTGGCTTCCAATATGGAGTTTTTACAGATAAGAGAGCGGATGTTCACAGATTTACAAGGAGCCGGTGCCACATTGACATAGGGGGGGGGGGGGGGGTGGGGAGGTGAAGGAGAGTGAGAACAGAATAGGAGGGGGAAGGAAAGGATATTAAAGTATGAGGGAGGTGGAGAGGAGACACAGACGGTCTTAAGTTCAGAGAAAGCTCATCAATCTAAAGCAGTATAAATCAACAGGAAAGCTCTATACCACAGTCTCTCTCAATTTACATACTGCGGGGCCACAACTGCTAAATTGTATTTACAGGAAAGGGTCCAAAACAAACGTCCAATGAGCTGCGAGGCTGGATGCAGGGGGGAGGGAGTAAGGAGGATGGCATCAGCAGGAAGACACGCCCCCTTGTGAAGAGTCAACACTACGAACCATTACCACATCAGCAGTAATTATGATTGTCAGAAAAAGAGTGCTTTGAGGAAAGAGAGCTTTGAATAAAGATGGAGACTGCGCTGTTTACAGATTGCTGCTGCGCCCAAGAGATTCCCACAGCCTACAGGGACCGGCCATCTGAACACTGCCCAGAGGCTCCTCCCTGGTACACTACACCACTCACCAGAGGAGACACCTCACAGTTGCGCAGTGGTGTTGGGTTGTTTGGTCACTGGGCCCCCCTGGTCTAAAAGGAGAGACCTTACAGTTCTACAGTGGTGTTGGGTTGTTTAGTCAGTGAGGCCCCCTGGTCCTAGAGGAGTGGCCTTACAGCTATATAGTGGTGTTGGGTTGTTGGGCAAGTGGGGCCCCCAGGTCTTAGAGGAGAGACCTCACAGCTGTAGTGGTGTTGGGTTGTTGGGTTAGTGGGACCCCCTGGTCTTAGAGGAGAGACCTCACAGCTGTAGTGGTGTTGGGTTGTTGGGTTAGTGGGGCCCCCTGGTCTTAGAGGAGAGACCTCACAGCTGTAGAGTGGTGTTGGGTTGTTGGGTCAGTGGGGCCCCCTGGTCTTAGAGGAGAGACCTCACAGCTGTCTTACTAGGGAGGCCGAATGGCTGCAGAGTCATAAGTGACCTGCACAGAGGACAGATGGGTATGGGATCGAGTCCCGATGGGTGCCAGTTGTGAGGGCAGACAACACTGCAGCACAGGGGACAGCACACACAGCCAGTCTGTAATGTGCATGCTCTTTAATAGCTGTGCAGTCTCTCCTGTTAGGGTGCAGTCTCTCCTGTCAGGGTGTAGTCTCTGTGCAGTCTCTCTCATGGGGTGTGTGGTTTATGTGTGGTCTCTCTCAGATGCATGTGTGGTCTCAGTGCGGTCTCTCCTGTAGGGGTGCAGTCTCTATCAAGGGGTGTGTGGTCTCTATGCGGTCTCTCCTGTAGGGGTGCAGTCTCTCTCATGGGGTGTGTGGTCTCTGAGTGGTCTCTCCTGTAGGGTGTGTGGTCTCTATGCGGTCTCTCCTGTAGGTCAGCAGTGGCAGGCGGCAGGCAAGTCTCTCTGAGTGATGCAGACCATCAGTTTTTCTGCAGCAGGGAGAGAGAAAGAGGGAGGGGCTTAGTGAAACCTGCATGAGGGGCGGGGCTTAGTGAAACCTGCATCTGAGGGGAGGGGCTTAGTGAAACCTGACGTCTGAGGGGCAGGGCTTAGTGAAACCTGTGGCTGGGGGTGGGGCTTAGTGAAATCGGTTGCTGGGGGTGGGGGTGGGGCTTAGTGAAACCTGTGGCTGGGTGTAGGGGTGGGGCTTAGTGAAACCTGAATGAGGGGTGGAGCTTAGTGAAACCTACATCTGGGGACAGGGCTTGGTAAAAGCTGTGTCTGGGGACAGGGCTCGGTAAAAGCTGTGTCTGGGGACAGGGCTCGGTAAAAGCTGTGTCTGGGGACAGGGCTTGGTAAAAGCTGTGTCTGGGGACAGGGCTCGGTAAAAGCTGTGTCTGGGGACAGGGCTCGGTAAAAGCTGTGTCTGGGGACAGGGCTTGGTAAAAGCTGTGTCTGGGGACAGGGCTTGGTAAAAGCTGTGTCTGGGGACAGGGCTTGGTAAAAGCTGGGGGGGCTGGGATTAGTGAAACCAGCATCTGGGGAGGGGGGGAGGGAGAGAGCCTGTACAGCTCACATGCAATCAGAGGGGCGGGACAGCACACAGAGCAAAAACTAACCAATCACATGAGGGGAGGGGCACTAACACAGACACACACACTAGCCATGCAGACACGTACCACGCTGTGACATGCAGGGAGTGTGGGGGGGTTAGGGCTAACCATCGTAAGAGTCAACCAGAGGCAGGGAGCCCACTCTGGCCCCATATAACTCCCCCTGAGAGAGGGAGAGGGAGAGGGGTCAGTGAAGGGGAGAGAGAGAGAAAGAAGAAAGGAGTGAGTTAGTGAGTGATCCCCATCCCTTCAGCAAAGACAGCAAAGACAACAGTGTGCCACTAAGGAGAAATGTGTGTGTGTGTGTGTGTGTGTGTGTGAGACTGCGTGTGAGTGTGTGTGTTTGTGTGTGGGTGGGTGTGGACATGCGTTCGTGAGTGCACGTGTGCGAGTGTGTTACCTGTACATCATCTCTGTCTGCCATGTCCAGAGAATTGTCTAAAGTATTTCTCCTCTCTCTGGGATCTAGTGTGGAGTACGCATCTGTAACAGAAACCTTACATCAACAACATACACCAATACCAGCCCATTACAAACACACACACACACTAATACCAGCCCATTACACACACACACACACACACACACACACACACACCACAAAGCCTCACCTGGTCCCATATCATTCAGAGGGATCATGTCAGCCTCTCTGTCCATCTTCTCTCCTACACAGACAGACAGAGACCATTAAACATGCACCTGCTTCAGAAACCACTTGGGAGCCATGGGGAGGAGCCAAGGGGGAGGAGCAGCTAAGGGGAGGGTTACGTGCAGGTTAACAGAAGTAGTTAACAGTGTTGTATATTTCTTCCTTATGTGTACTTAGCGATTCTTCTAAATTTAATTTATCGTTTAATCTCGCCAACATGAAGTGAAGATAGAAGCTGTGTTTACCTTGTTAACCTGATTATTTGTTGGCTAACCCAAGCCTCCCCTTACAGGCCTGTAGCCCCTCCCCTCACAGGCCTTTAGCCCTTCCTCTTACAGGCCTTTAGCCCCTCCCCTTACAGGCCTTTAGCCCCTCCCCTTACATGCCTTTAACCCCTCCCCTTACAGGCCTTTAACCCCTCCCCTTACAGGCCTTTAGCCCCTCCCCTTACAGGCCTTTAGCCCCTCCCCTTACAGGCCTTTAGCCCCTCCCCTTACAGGCCTTTAACCCCTCCCCTTTAGCCTCTCCCGTTAGGGGCAGGATGCTCACCACGATCCATGAGTGGCAGGGTGCTGTCCTCGTAGGCCCCGTTGCTGCGGGGTGCAGTGGGGGGGTTCAGGTTCACCATGAAATCCGTCTTTTTCCAGCCGTCCTTCTCCAGCGTCTTACGGAGCTCCTTAAAGCCCCACACCGTCTGCAGGACCTGCCCCGCCCCTCGAACCTCACGCTCAGTCCGGTTCCTACGGGAACAGCCACATCGTCACACACACACACACAAAATCCGCAGCACCTGCCCTGCTTCTCAAACCTCTGCTCTCACTGGTTACTCCATGCTGTAATTACTGTGCAATAGCCAACACGTCCAGTTACTGCATATTCCATCACTGCCATGTAATTACCGTGTCATAACATACCCATCCAGTAACTGCATACTGTTACCATATAATTACTGTGTAATAACTTGTGTGCCAGGTTACTGCATGTGGTGTAATTACTGTGTAATAACGTACCTGTCTGGGTACTGCATATGGTGTAATTACTATGTAATAACTTACCTGTCTGGATACTGCATGTGGTGTAATTACTATGCAATAACTCACCCGTCCTTGTTGATGAGCACCAGCCTCTCGATGCCCTGCGCGGCGCGCAGTGTTTTGGCGGCGTCCACGCTGGAGCCCAGCACCTCGGCCAGCGTGCTGAGCACGGACACCACCGTCTCCTCCGACAGCGCGCGCACCGGCTGCTGCTGTCCCACCGCCGGCAGGTTCGCCACCAGGTTCGGCACGGCGTGCTTCCCTGCACAGAGAGCAAAGCGCTAACGCACCACACCGCTGCAGCTACACATCTACCAATATCTACAGCTATACACCTATGCTAACATATACAGCTATACATATGCTAATGTATACAGCTATACACCTATGCTAACGTATACAGCTATACATATGCTAATGTATACAGCTATACAAATGCTAGCATATACAACTATACACATGCTAACGTATACAGCTATACACATATGCTAACTTATACAGCTATACATACGCTAATGTATACAGCTCTACACATGCTAACATACACAGCCATACACATGCTAATGTATACAGCTGTACACATGCCAACATATACAGCTATACACATGCTAACGTATACAGCTACACTCATGCTAATGTATACAACCACATACAAGCTAACACATACAGCTATACACAGGCACACAGGCACATGCGTGTAAATACACAGGCAGACTCACCGAGCAGGTCCCTGTTCCTGGCGTCGATGGCGAGGTTCCTCAGGGCTCCAGACATGGCCCGCACCACACGGTCGTTCCCGTGCGTCAGCAGCTCCGTCATCATCGGCAAGCCCTTCTCCTGCCGCAGCACCGCGCGGATATAGCGTCCATACTGAGAGAGACACATACACACACATTACACACACACACACACACACACACACACAAGCCCTTCTCCTGCCGCAGCACCGCGCGGATATAGCGTCCATACTGAGAGACACACACACACACACACATTACACACACACACACACACACACGCCCTTCTCCTGCCGCAGCACCGCGCGGATATAGCGTCCATACTGAGAGACACACACACACACACATTACACACACACACACACACACACACACACACACACACACACACACACAAGCCCTTCTCCTGCCGCAGCACCGCGCGGATATAGCGTCCATACTGAGAGACACACACACACACACACACATTACACACACACACACACACACACACATACACGTTACTCACACACACACATATTACACCACACACACGTTACTCACACACATAATACACACACACACACGTTACTCACACATATTACACACACACACCTCACACACATATTACACACACACATATTACACACACACATTACACACACACACATATTACACACACACACACACTACACGCACACACATTACACACACACACACATTACACACACACACGTTACACACACACGTTACACAGACACACTCAACTCACACACACAATATACACACACACATTACACACACACACACAACTCACACATTACACACACACACAACTCACACATAATACACACACACACACATTACACACACACACGTTACTCACACACACACATTACTCACACACGTTACGCACACACACACAACTCACACACACATATTACACACACACACACACAACTCACACACATTACTCACACTACTGACAGAAACACAAATGTTTGGGCTGTGGTCGGGGAGGAGGGAGAGGCGAGTAGGGGTGCGGTGGTGTGTGGTGGGGGGGTAGGGTGCGGTGGTGTGCGGTGGGGGGTTAGAGGTGTGGTGGTGTGCGGTGAGGAGGTAGGGTGCAGTCGTGTGTGGTGGGGGGTTAGGGGTGCGGTGGTGTGCGGTGGGGGGGTTAGGGGTGCGGTGGTGTGCAGTGGGGGGGTTAGGGGTGCGGTGGTGTGCGGTGCGGGGGTTAGGGTTGCGGTGGTGTGTGGTGGGGGGGTAGGGTGCGGTGGTGTGGGGGTAGGGTGCGGTCACTCACGGTCCAGCGCCCAGCACACAGGTTCTGGACGGCTCCAGCTGCAGCCTCCAGCACCACGGGGTTCTTGCTCTCTTTCAGCAGGGAGGTGTAGACGCGCACCACCTCTGGCTGGAACAGCAGCTCGAACCCTGCACCGTGGGGGGGGGCAGAGACATGTTACTGCGAGCGCAGGACCAGCCAAACTGCTCTAGTTCACCCAGCAGGCAAAGACACACTAATCAGCATGGCCCATGCACTGGCTGCTGGGTAAACAAGGCTTCCACGCGGCCAACCCATTAAGGAAGCAAATGGCATCCCAGCATGCACCGCGCAGGTAAAAAAAAATTCTGGACTGGCCTGCTTGCCTGTAATTATGACTAGCACGGCTGCAAGAAGAAACCTCCCTGACTGTGAAAGAGGGGTGATCGTTTGGCAGAAAACTGACTGACCAAGACGGCCCACTATGCCCGTTTTGCAAGCCAGTAGCCATGGCAACCAAAACCTGTGTCACAAGCGGACTGAATTACTGCTAGACGTAATCCCAGTCAGACCAAGACTGTGCAGCAGTTGTTCAGACTGGGGTTAGAACTGAGCACAGACAGGTGCACGAGCAGTGGTATGTTACCTTTGGCAGGTGTGGTCCTCTTTGGAATGTCAATCATGTCCGCAGTGGGGTCATCAGCCTCTCTCTTCCCTAAAGGCAGCAGCAAACAGAGCAGAGGTAACCAATCAGACACAACAACACTGCAGATTTAACCCAATCACACGCCTCAGTGTAAACACAACAGCCAACAGAGCAGGAGTAACCAATCAGACACAACCACACTGCAGATTTAACCCAATCACGCGCCTCAGTGTAAACACAACAGCCAACAGAGCAGGAGTAACCAATCAGACACAACCACACTGCAGATTTAACCCAATCACACACCTCAGTGTAGAAAAATAAAACACGTGATCTAATAAGGGAGCCGAATGGATGAGCAGGTGGAGAACATTGTGCACGAGATCCTGCAGTGAAAACAAGGCAGCTGATGGCGCTGCTACCAGTTGACAGCCAATACAAGCCAACTACATTCCATTCATTAGGCAGAGGGTCTGGTCTGATTTAATACAGCGGAAGCATCTGGCTGATTATTATGAGCAGCAGCGTTAACAGCATTCCCAGACTGCCACGCAGAGACATGGCCAGGACAACCCCAGGCCAAGTTAACTATGGCAATCAAAAAGTACAAATTCTAAACACTTATATCCATTATGTATGGACAGCCAGCGAGTTTAAAATGAAGGATTAGGTATGGCTGTGACACCACCTGTGCTATTCACTGGTTTGGTTTGGATAATTTAGCAAAGTAATAGAAATCTTTTACTGGCGTAACATCTCACAATCAACAGCAGATAAATACTTGGGCTACTTGGCCAAGCTCAGTGACCCGTCAGAGACCGCACTCTGCAGCCAAGCGCCATTTTATCCGCAGCGTGAGGACAATCCGAGCCCCAGGCGACGGTGCCACCCGAGCTGCAGCCGTTAAACATTTACGCTGCGCTTCACTGGCAAGCAGACGAGCGCGCTCACAGGGTCCTCCACTGCTGCTCTGCTCTGATTGGTGGAACGGAGGCAGGAGAAAGAGGCCCACTGCGCATCACATGCACCACCGACAGACAGACAGTCAGACAGACAGGCAGACAGGGCTGCACATGCACACGTAAAAGCGAAAACTCTTACCTTTAGAAAACCACTCGTCTACCAGGACAGAAGGCAGCAAGAGGGAAGGAAAGAGCGAGGAGAAAAAGAAAAAAATGGGGAAATTAATGGTAAATTAGGAGAGAGAGAGAGAGAGATTTTGGTATGAGAAATGACCCAAACACCCAAGTGCCAACACCCTTTAAGCAACAAGCTGTATTACACCCCAGCAGTGAACCCCAAATCCTCCAATCACTGCAGACACAGAGCTCACTGAGCCTTTAACTCAGCACAGAAACAGAGATCCCACTCATCACTGCCAACACTCCCAAAATCTTCAGAGCGCACCTTTCCAACAGAAACCCCACATCCCCACACACACCAGCAAGGGGCGCTGCAGGGTTGGGGGGCAGTAGCTGCAGGGTGGGGGGGCAGTAGCCGTAGGGTTGAGGGGCAGTAGCTGCATGGTTGGGGGGCAGTAGCTGCAGGGTTGGGGGGCAGTAGCTGCAGGGTTGGGGGGTAGTAGCTGCATGGTTGAGGGGCAGTAGCTGCAGGGTTGGGGGGCAGTAGCTGCAGGGTTGGGGGGTAGTAGCTGCATGGTTGAGGGGTAGTAGCTGCAGGGTTGGGGGGCAGTAGCTGTAGGGTTGGGGGGTAGCAGCTGCAGGGTTGGGGGGCAGTAGCTGCAGGGTTGGGGGGCAGTAGCTGCATGGTTGGGGGGCAGTAGCTGCATGGTTGGGGGGCAGTAGCTGTAGGGTTGAGGGGCAGTAGCTGCAGGGTTGAGGGGCAGTAGCTGTAGGGTTGGGGGGTAGTAGCTGCAGGGTTGAGGGGTAGTAGCTGCAGGGTTGGGGGGCAGTAGCTGTAGGGTTGGGGGGTAGCAGCTGCAGGGTTGGGGGGCAGTAGCTGCAGGGTTGGGGGGCAGTAGCTGCATGGTTGGGGGGCAGTAGCTGCATGGTTGGGGGGCAGTAGCTGTAGGGTTGAGGGGCAGTAGCTGCATGGTTGAGGGGCAGTAGCTGCAGGGTTGGGGGGCAGTAGCTGTAGGGTTGGGGGGTAGCAGCTGCAGGGTTGGGGGGCAGTAGCTGCAGGGTTGGGGGGCAGTAGCTGCATGGTTGGGGGGCAGTAGCTGCATGGTTGGGGGGCAGTAGCTGTAGGGTTGAGGGGCAGTAGCTGCAGGGTTGAGGGGCAGTAGCTGCAGGGTTGGGGGGCAGTAGCTGCATGGTTGGGGGGCAGTAGCTGCATGGTTGGGGGGCAGTAGCTGTAGGGTTGAGGGGCAGTAGCTGCAGGGTTGGGGGGCAGTAGCTGCAGGGTTTGGGGGCAGTAGCCGTAGGGTTGGGGGGCAGTAGCTGTAGGGTTGGGGGGCAGTAGCTGCAGGGTTGGGGGGCAGTAGCCGTAGGGTTGGGGGGCAGTAGCTGCAGGGTTGAGGGGCAGTAGCTGCAGGGTTGGGGGGCAGTAGCTGCAGGGTTGGGGGGCAGTAGCTGCAGGGTTTGGGGGCAGTAGCCGTAGGGTTGGGGGGCAGTAGCTGCAGGGTTGGGGGGCAGTAGCTGCAGGGTTTGGGGGCAGTAGCCGTAGGGTTGGGGGGCAGTAGCTGCAGGGTTGGGGGGCAGTAGCTGCAGGGTTGGGGGGCAGTAGCACGCTGACCTTTGCCCTTGCGTGAGCTGAAGCAGCCAGTCTTCTGCGAGGAGCTGGGGGCGGGGCCCTGGTTTATGGGCGCGGCCTCCTGGTAGCGCTCGAACCCAGGGATCTCACGGTGGACCTGATAGGACAGGTTCCGCAGAAGGCACACGCTGTTCTCCGTCAGCTGAGGGACGAACCACACCATCCCGACTGAGTCTCAAATATCGTCAAATTCTTTCATTTTATAAACAAACCTTAAAACTAAAGAAACAAAAACTAATTTATGAAACTTCTTACAGGGTTAAAATCAGTTCTGGGAAAAATGGAATACACCCAAAACACCCAAAGAATCAGCTATTCAAAATGGTGAAATCTGTAAAAACCAAATACAGAAACCGCAGAAACCATATACTTAAAAAACTACATACAGAATTCTCTCAGGATGATCTCAATTTGGAACAAAAACTACTACTTTGAGAAAAGCTGAAGATACTTGAATCAATGATCAAGGGACAATCAGAATCCTCTAATGGTGTAGGGGGTAAAGAGTATGTCATAATTAAATAAATATGTAAAAAAAACAAAACTAATTTCTTCACACCGGGGTGTGGGGTGAGGCAGGGCTGCAGTTTGAGTACATTGTTCAATCTCTATACCAGGGATCAGCAACTCATGGTCCTCGAGGGCCGAGAACTGCTGGTTTTCCACCCTCCCTTTGCCTGGGAGTCAGGTGTGAAGACCAATCTGGCCAATCAGTAGCACTAATTACCCGGAAGAAGAGAGAACCAGGGCAGGATTTGGATTTGAGGGCCAGAGTTGATGATCCCTGCTCTACACCAATGAGTTAGCGGTGTTACTGGAACAATCTTCAGCTCCTGGCCTCACCCTTAGCACAGAAGTTAAATTCTCGCTCTATACAGATGACCTGGTCCTGCTGCCACCCACTGAACAAGGATTGCAGCAGAACCTGGATCTGCTGGAGCAATACTGTCAGAACTGTCAGAACCAAATTATAAAACACATCAAAAACTCCTGTTTGGACCATTGGAACAAAGAAACACAATCCCAAAATAAAATCTCTTCTCTGTTAGAGACACGGAGCAGAGATGGAACCATGATCAAGTACAGGCTCAGTGACCACACATGCAACTGAAAACGCAGATTAAAAAAACTCATGGTTACTAAAAGAAGAGCAAATATGTTCACTGTAAGACAGGAGAAAGAAACAAGAGATGCACTTCCTCCTTACTCGCACAAAATATTTACAAATTACAAAAATATTTCCACAAATTATCCCCAATTATAAATAATTTTATTTGCCTGTCAAAAGAGTGTAGTACTATTAGGAGAAGAACCAACAGCCCTAATTGCAGCAGTTTGCTTCAACAAAACCATAAGATACAGACACCCACCCCCCCCCCCCCCCCCCAGACACACACACACACACACACTCGCGTGAGAATGAATCCAGCCTGGGTACCTTGTTATCCACTTCTTTGCGGTCGATCTGTGATTGGACGATGTACATAACCGAGTCGACCAATCCGGTGCATTCCCTCAGCTTACGGCGAGCCTCGCTGCGCTCCGAGCTCACGTTCCTGAGAGGGGGGGGGGTGGGGGGGTTGGGGGGGGCAGGGGAGGGGGGGTTACTGCTAGGGGGGGGCGACATAGCTCAGGAGGTAAAAGCGGCTGTCTGGCAGTCGGAGGGTTGCCGGTTCGATCCCCGCCCTGGGCGTGTCGAAGTGTCCCTGAGCAAGACACCTAACCCCTAACTGCTCCCAATGAGCTGATTGGTACCTTGCATGGCAGCCTTTCACCGTTGGTGTGTGAGTGTGTGTGTGAATGGATGAATGAGAGGCATCAATTGTAAAGCGCTTTGGATAAAAGCGCTATATAAATGCAGTCCATTTACCATTTACTGTGAACTCTCAATAAAGTGGGTGGGCTGTTACTGTTGCCTGGCTCTCTCAGTAAGGGGGGGGGGTTAATTGTGGCCTGGCGCAGGTGAGCCTACCTGAGGCAGCCGGTGGTGTTGGTCAGGGACGCCTCCCACTCCAGGTGGCGGGGCTTGCAGCTCTCCTCGGCCCCCCCCTGCTCCAGGCCCGAGTGCAGCACCATCACCTCCGTGGACAGCGCGTTCAGGGCGTGGTCCACAATCTCCATCTTCACCGAGTCGTGGGACGACAGGTTCCACAGGGTACCTGGGGAAGGGGAGTGAGGGCCATTCTCAAAAAACTGGATTCTAGCTCCCACAATGCAGATGTATGCAAGTTACCTGTGATGGTGTCGGTCAGGTGTATGTACAGGTGTATGTACCTGAGATGGTGTCGATCAGGTATTGGTACAGATGTATGTACAGGAATAGGTACCTGTGATGGTGTCGGTCAGGTGTGTGAACAGGTACAGGTACCTGTGATGGTGTTGGTCAGGTGTATGTACCTGTGATGGTGTCTGTCAGGTGTATGTACAGGTATTGGTACAAGTGTATGTACCTGTGATGGTGTCGGTCAGGTATTGGTACAGGTGTATGTACAGGTAGAAGTACCTGTGATGGTGTTGGTCAGTTGTATGTACAGGTATAGGTACAGGTAGAAGTACCTGTGATGGCGTCGGTCAGTTGTATGTACAGGTATAGGTACAGGTAGAAGTACCTGTGATGGTGTCGGTCAGTTGTATGTACAGGTATAGGTACAGGTAGAAGTACCTGTGATGGTGTCGGTCAGTTGTATGTACAGGTATAGGTACAGGTAGAAGTACCTGTGATGGCGTCGGTCAGTTGTATGTACAGGTATAGGTACAGGTAGAAGTACCTGTGATTGTATCGGTCAGTTGTATGTACAGGTATAGGTACAGGTAGAAGTACCTGTGATGGTGTCGGTCAGTTGTATGTACAGGTATAGGTACAGGTAGAAGTACCTGTGATGGTGTCGGTCAGTTGTATGTACAGGTATAGGTAAAGGTAGAAGTACCTGTGATGGTGTCGGTCAGTTGTATGTACAGGTATAGGTACAGGTAGAAGTACCTGTGATGGTGTCGGTCAGTTGTATGTACAGGTAGAAGTACCTGGGATGGTGTCGGTCAGTTGTATGTACAGGTATAGGTACAGGTAGAAGTACCTGTGATGGTGTCGGTCAGGTCCTGGTCTGTGGCCTTCCTCAGCAGACGCACCAGCGCAGGCACCCCGTCGCAGTTCTTGATGGCGATCTTGTTGTCGTGGTCTCGGCCGTAGGAGATGTTCTTCAGGGCTCCACAGGCAGCGTGGTGCACCTCCTTTCTGGGGTTGTCCAGCAGAGACACCAGCGAGGGGATCCCCTTCATCCTCCGCACCTCCGACTTCACCTGGGGGTTAGGGTCAGGGTCAGCAAGCATGTCCCGACAGCACAGCCAGGGGGGTCTGGGGAGCTGAACACCCTCATTTGGAGTAGTTACAGTGTTGTTCCTCTAGGTGGGGTGTAGTTACAGTGTTGTTCCTCTAGGTGGGGTGTAGTTACAGTGTTGTTCCTCTAGGTGGGGTGCAGTTACAGTGTTGTTCCTCTAGGTGGGGTGTAGTTACAGTGTTGTTCCTCTATGTGGGGTGTAGTTACAGTGTTGTTCCTCTAGGTGGGGTGTAGTTACCTTGTCGTTCTTGTAGGTGAGGTGCTGCAGGAAGGCGGCAGCATTGCTCTTG
Organism: Anguilla anguilla; assembly: GCF_013347855.1. NCBI lineage: Eukaryota > Metazoa > Chordata > Actinopteri > Anguilliformes > Anguillidae > Anguilla > Anguilla anguilla. The sequence continues at coordinate 65,429,496 of NC_049205.1, forward strand.
ACCGGGTCCAGGCGGTAGTTGAGCATGGCGATGACCTCGGGTAGCTCCGGCTGTCTCCAGCCAGTCGGAGGGGGGCCCTTGCGCAGGGTGCTGTCCAAAGAGGCCATGCTGCCCCTCTCCCCCTGGGCCAGGGGGGCTCCTCCACCCCAGTAATGCATTTCGCTCATGTCCCGGTCCAGAGCGCCCTCGTAGCTCCTGAGCACAGAGCACACGGCTACGGTCATTACGAACCCCCAACACCAAGGTCATTACGACCCCCCCCCCCCCCCCCCCCCCAAGGTCATTACAACCCCCCCACACCAAGGTCATTACGACCCCCCCCACCAAGGTCATTATGACCCCACCCCCCCCCCCCCCCCCCCCCCACCCCACCCCACACACCAAGGTCATTACGAACCCCCAACACCAAGATCATTACGACCCCCCCCCCCCCCCCCCCCCAAGGTCATTACACCCCCCCCGCACCAAGGTCATTACGACCCCCCTACACCAAGGTCATTACGATCCCCCCACACCAAGGTCATTACGACCCCCCCACACCAAGGTCATTACGACCCCCCCCCTCCCCCCCCCCCCACACACACACCAAGGTCATTATGAACCCCCAACACCAAGGTCATTACGACCCCCCCCCCCCCCCCCCAAGGTCATTACAACCCCCCCACACCAAGGTCATTAGGAATGAGCCCACGGAGCACAGACTCACCCCACTCTGCGGGGGGGCCCGTAGCGCGCAGGGCCCAGGCGGGGCACGGTGCCGTAGTGAGGCGGGGGCCCCATGCCGTAGTCGGGCTCGTCGTAGCCCAGGCTGCGCTGGTCGTCCTCCAGGCCGTAGGGCTCGGGGACGAAGCGCTGCAGGTCCACGTTGCTGCCCATGCGCACCTGCGGCTGCGCAGCGTAGGGGTCCAGCTGCTGCCGGGCCGGGCCACGGTACCCCGAGTCCAGCGTGCGGTACCCGTCCACCGGCCTGGGGGGGCGGCATGCTCGCTTCAGCTCAATGATTCAGTCACACAAAAACCCAAAAACCAAACATCCATAGCATTTCAGACCAACTGGGGGGGAGGGAGGGAAAGAGGAGAGAGGGGGGAGAGGAGGAAAGAGAGAGAGGGGAGAGGAGGAAAGAGAGAGGGGGGAGAGGAAGAAAGAGGAAAGAGGGGTGAGGAGGAAAGAGAGAGGGGGGAGAGGAGGAAAGAGAGAGAGAGGGGAGGGAGGGAGGGAGGTAGGGGAAAGAGAGAGAGGGGAGAGGAGGGAGGGAGGTAGGGGAAAGAGAGAGAGGGGAGAGGGGAGGAGGAAAGAGAGAGAGGGGAGAGGAGGAGAGAGAAAGAGGGGAGGAGGAAAGAGAAAGGTGGCTCACCGGTAGCGCTCGTCCATGCGAGCCCCGCGGCTCAGACTGGAGTAGGCCTCAGAGGGGGGCCCGGGCCGGTAGTCCTCGTACCCCGCCGGGGGGCCGTAGTGGTAGTTCCGTGGTACGGTGGAGGTTGGGTAATCCGCCACCCCGCCCCCACCCTGCCGGTACATTCGGTCCACGGTGGCATAGCCCCCGTGCCCCATGGGGGGGCCGGTCACAGGGGGCCCGTCGTCCAGGGAGAGGGTGTCTGACACGGACGGGATGACGGTGCGCGTGGTGATGGTCTTCACCACCTTCTTAACCTGCAAACACAGAGCGAGCGTTACACACCCTACCCTGCACGCACGCACGCACGCACGCACGCACGCACGCACGCACGCACGCACGCACGCACGCACACAAGCACACACACAAACACACACAAACACACACACAAACACACACACAAACACACGCGCACACACAAACACACACAAGCGCACACACACACGCACGCACACACACACACCGCTAACCTTTCATATGAACAAGTCTTAACTGCCAGAGATTTAGTGCTCCTGCA
>NC_049205.1:65736405-65846405 GCF_013347855.1 Anguilla anguilla
TAGGTCTTCTGATGGTGCTGTTTCAGGTCTAATGTCTCATAGGTCCTCTGATGGTGCTGTTTCAGGTCTAATGTCTCATAGGTCCTCTGATGGTGCTGTTTCAGGTCTAATGTCTCAGATCTCATAGGTCCTCTGATGGTGCTGTTTCAGGTCTAATGTCTCATAGGTCCTCTGGTGGTGCTGTTTCAGATCTAATGTCTGAGATTTCATAGGTCCTCTGATGGTGCTGTTTCAGGTCTAATGTCTCATAGGTCCTCTGATGGTGCTGCTTCAGGTCTAATGTCTCATAGGTCCTCTGATGGTGCTGCTTCAGGTCTAATGTCTCATAGGTCCTCTGATGGTGCTGCTTCAGGTCTAATGTCTCATAGGTCCTCTGATGGTGCTGTTTCCGTGTGTGCTGTGCTGTTTTCTCTCAACCAGCGCATGTGATGGTAAACCACTCCATGGCATTCCAGTACTTTGCAGAAGAGTATTATCCCTTTTCTGTGGTAAGGGTGCACATGGTTATTTATTTCAGAATTTAATATTCATATTACAATGTGCAACTGTCAAACTGTGTTGCATTTATTTTATTGAGTAATTCTAATGAGACAACATCAGACAGCAGGATGGCAGAGATGGGGTTAAACTGGATTGCTCATGTTACCTAACCACTAACCACTGCCCTGTGTGACTATTACGTTCCCCTCCCAAAATATTGTAATGAGTGCGTATCAGCTACATCTATCAGAGAGAAAGGCTAGGAGGATTTTTACATGCAGGCCAGTTACTGTGGAAAATGTTTAAATTAGGCTTACAAAGTTACCTGTGTGCTTCGTGCACCCTCCCATTTGCATTATACTTTTTTTACACTATTTTTTTAAAGGAATTTTAAACATTTTAAAGGAATTTAGACAATCCAGCAGAACACTGCCTGGAGACAACTAACAATGTCATCAGACAAGGTCATTTTGAGCAACATATCAAACCTGACTTTAAAGACGCTTGCTCTTTCACAATCAGCATGCAAGTTCCTGTGCGTGGGTTGTCACATTTGAATACTTGGTGAGATTGTTGCACCCTACACCACCAGTGAAAAACAGTATATAGAGGGGCAATTACAGAAAGCAAACATAATGAATTGATATTGCTACAAAAATACCATCATGAGAAAGTATCAAGTATGTTATTTTTTAATATGAAAAAATGGACACTTCAGGGCATTAGGGTTAGAGTAGGGTTAGAGTAGGGTTAGAGTAGGGTTAGTGTTAGGAAATTAAAGGTGTTACAGCTGAGGAGAGTATGGTTAGGTCTTTTTTAACATTACAATTTCTGTTTTTATTTCTTTATTTTTAATTATTTAAACTTTCTTGCTTTTTTCATTTTTTATAATTAAAAATTATAATTTTATAAAAGTTAGGGTTATGGTTATTTATTTTAGCATTTTTTTTGTCTTTTATATATTTTATGGCTATTTTGGGTAGGGTTAGGAAAATGGAACATTGAGCAGATGAGGGTTTAAGTTGAAATAATGAAATAATATTTCATTTTATTTGTTATATTTGCCATTTTTGAAAATACAAATATAATACATATATAAATATTATACATAATCAATATAAAAAGCGTGTTTTGATCTGATGAATTGCTCTGCATACAATACAAGTAGAAGTGTTATCCCAGATCCATCGACAGTAATCTGTGCCAGGAGTCCATCGATGTAGTATGTTTGCTACAAAAAACCTGTCAATCATGTTGTTTGTGTGGCTGTATTATTAGTCAACAAATAGATAAGATTAAGTCCTTTGTTTGATAATCTGATTCACATGCATAAAATCATAAAATCAAGCATATAGGGATCTGAACAGGACAACACTTTTATAAGTACCAGAAAAGGGAAGCATCGCGTCGTTCTGGCAGGCCACGAGAGTCAAGCCGCTTCTGGCTGAATCAGCTGATGCTCAGCTGAGTGATGTTCGCCTATCACAGTACATTCACTTTACAGGGCGGTCTACTTAAACAGCCTCCCTCTACTCATTCGGCTGCTCCTCCTGCATGCAAGCTTGCTGCACGTTGCTTTGTAAATCCCCTCCACCACCCCAGCTCCATCCCTATGTGTTAAGAATTTGCTTTGCTTCTAGATCTGTTCTGTGTTTACCCCTCTAGGGGAGTTTGGCTGCTGGCCTCCCGGCCTTATCCACGCGTGGTTGGCGGGAGGGCTTCCAGAACAGAGCAATACCGCCAAACATAAATATATTGCCTTTATTGCCAGTAAAGATCTTACTTTGATGACAGTGGTCCTGACTGAAATGACTAATATGTGATGTTTAGATACATTTGAAGATAGATTAATCACATGAGGAAAGGCTCAGGCTCCTGCATACATTAGTGAACTGCTGTCTCCGTACTCCACCGGGAGGTCTCTTAGGTCTCCGGACTAAGGACTCGGTCTAAACGGAAGATGAAGGGTGATCGTGCTTTTGCCACCGTGGCGCCCAGGCTATGGAACAGCTCTCCCATTGATATCAGATATGCGAACACTGTGGCGCCCAGGCTATGGAACAGCCCTCCCATTGATATCAGATATGCAAACACTGTGGCGCCCAGGTTATGGAACAGCCCTCCCATTGATATCAGATATGCAAACACTGTGGACACTTTTAAGCTGTGTCTAAAGACTCATTTGTTCAGACAGGCTTTCAATTGACGTTCAAATTGTTTGTTTTATGTTGTTGTTTTACAGATGTGTGTGTGTACATTTGCTGTTTTTATTTTCACTTTGTGAATCACTTTGTGGCCCTTGTCCTTGAAAAGTGCTATATAAATAAAGTTTACTTACTTACTAATATGAAGTCTGTTGCTATAGAAGGTCAGGGGACAGCATAGGGTCCAGTCCGGTCTGCTTTGCAGAGCCAGTTATCATGGTGCTCTACTGTACAGTGTCCCATAAATACTATTTTATCAACAAATGCTTTTCAGAGTGTCCATTTTTCTTTAAAAGATGCAACATGTTCATGGATAACAAAATCATCACATTTATTTGTTAAATTCAGTTGTGAATTCCATTGTAATCTTAACTGTAGTAATAGAAAACATCTTCCTAAGTCTGTCATTATTCATTGGTCAGTTCAATGGTAGAACCCAAATCCCCACAAATGCTTAATTCACCTGTGAACAACCATTTTATTCACCAGTTTAGTTTAGCAAAGTATCATGTTTTCAGGTGAAATTATTTTTATGCACTTTTTATGAAGTCACTCTGAACAGGAGAGTGTGCAAATATGCATGAATGAATAAGACAATAAATTAATGAATCTAATTTCAAATTTCAAGCCAGTCCAAGAGGGTGTGTGCACAGAGGTGTGTTCTGCAAAGGCACTATAGATCTGGAAAAAATATGAAACAGTGACTCCTAGTGTTCAAATTGTGAGGAACATCTCCTCATGCCCTTTCCTGTTCAAAAGATAGTTACATCCAAATAGGCTGATACCATAAAAATGTACACATGCGGGGAAACAGCTTCTCCTCACGAGAACAGTAAACATGTTAACTTAGTTCTGTGGGGACCGTGAGAACACTGCAATCTGTCCCCTCTCAGAGTCCATACCAACCCACATGCACATTTTAAACTGGGGAATTAAGCCAGACAAGAGTTAATTTTCCTGGCCACAGAAGATGGCTGAATTTTGCTGAAATAAATAATCATGTGCACCCTTATCACAGAGAATGGATAATACTCTTCTGCAAAGTATTGGAATGCCATGGAGTGGTTTACCACCACAACCACCTGTTGAGAGAAAACAGCACCATCAGAGGACCTATGAGATCTTATCCAGAGGTCAGATTTACACACCTTGGGCCAAACAAAAAAAACAAACACACATATGCACGCACACACACACAGACACACGTACACACACACACACATACAGGCGCACACACACACACATGCACGCGCACACACACAGACGCACGCACACACATGCACGCACACACAGACATGCACGCACACACAGACATGCACGCACACACACACATGCACGCACACACACAGACACAGGCACACACATATGCACAGACACACACATGCACACACACATATGCATGCGCACACACACGTACATGCATATGCACATGCGAACACACACACATATGCACACACACACAGACACACACATATGCACGTACACACACACACATACACACACACACACACACATGTATGCGCACACACACGTACACACATACATATGCACACACACACAGACACACACATATGCACGCACACACACACACGCACACACAGTTCATGACAAACTGGCTGCTATTGCGGTTGTGTGGGATGAGTGGGTGGAGTGCTTGCTGTACATCCCTGGGTCACAGTGGATGACTGGCTGTTGTCCCCTAAGGAAGAATCTGCCCCTCCACCCAGCACCTCCCACTCTAGTCATCAATGCTCAAGAACCTCACTTGCGGGGATTTTAAAATAAAGTTGTAAAGTTTAATTTTCCTTTCATTGGCAAACCATGCCAGCCAGTTAGCAAACTAAAGGGTGAACCAGCACAGCCTGCAGGAAAGACAAAAGCATGCTAACTTTCATAAACTGAATGGTGATGTGTTATACGTCAGTTTGAAGAACCCTCTTACTTTTGGCTATGAATAGGGCTATTTTATGGTGAGCCTTTGATTGTGCATATTAAATATGTCTGTTCTTGCTGTTGGTTACATCCCAAGCACACCGTTAAAAACAAGAAGAAGCATATGACAAAGTTTGAAAAGAATTCCATAATGAACATAGTATTCATAGTATGTATGAGAGCGCTGTGATTATGGATCGCTACTGATAAGGTGTGACACCCTTTCTTAACTCTCCTGTTATGCTCGGGGCAAAATTCCCCTGTTTCAGACTTTGACATCATTGAAACACCCAAAAACTTTATTTTTCATGACATCCTTAACAATGAATGTGTAAAATTGATGATGAGTTTTATATTTCCATAAAATCTGTATACCATTTTGGCACCAAGATACTGTTCCGGCTCATATTTGGTTTAGAATGGTAATTGAGAATGCAGCAGAGTGCAAGGACAGTGTACAGATCAGGTTTGAGTATTTGTAAAGTTTTGCACAAAGTCCATGCATGAAAGAACTACAAATTCTCCGCGTGAGAAAGGCAGGCTGCTATGCGGGTTGTGTGGGATGAGCAGGTGGAGCGCTTGCTGTGTCTGGGCCTGCGGTCACAGTGGAGGTATAACTGGTTCCTTTCAGAAGCTGTCATTCATCCGTTCAGTACATGTCCAGAGGAATGCAGCATCAAGATATGGGGTGGCATGTGAAACAGGACTCACTTGCGCCTGACTACTCCAACAAGGGAGGAGAGGGCAATATTAATTATACAGGAAAACACCGCTGGGAGATCATGATAGCCCATGTGCCTTTGGTCATATTCTGCAATCTTAGTGCAGTGGTTCCCTGCTTCTGCAGTACCCCTGCACATGCTGGTTTTCATTCGAAACTTAATTTGCGTTCTAGAGGGATGAGCAGTTTCTGATTGCATAACTGCAAAGAGAACAAGGATGCGTGGACACATATCGCTTTTTCCATGTTGCAAACAAGAGATAATAATGTTTAAAAATATTTATATTATGCCTTGGTGACACAGTGTTATTGTGATATTTCCAGTGTTTTAGGTCTGTTCCAGAGTCTCCCAGAGCTTTTTTTTTATATCTTATTTTTTGGATCAGTAATTTAGTGCATTTTTCACTGCTGGATCAATATGTGTGCATTTGTTCAGTTAGTTTGATATTATTATTATCTCAGACAAGACTGATTATATTTTTCTCACGTGTCCAGCTGTGCTATTATATCACTGAGGTACTAACGTAACATTGAAAGGAAAGACAGGAGCCCGCACTCTTAATGAATAGATATATATTACGAATGTCTACGCAACAAAATCATTTAAATTTTTATTCCTATTTGGACAAAGACTAACTTAACATTGGCCTTCACAGGAAGGAAGTCTTGGAACTGTCGATCTCGGGCCTGACTGAAGAATACAAATGTGCCAAAGTGAGACCTGAGAATCACATCCTGCAAGAAAAGCCTCACTCAAGGAAGATTTACATGGAGTTGCAATCAAGTTTGAAAGTGTCTGGCATCAATCCTTGAGAAGCAAAGGTCTGGCATCAATGCATGCCCCTCCAACAGCAAACCTAACAACCATACCCTTGATGTGGGGAGGTCAGTTACAAACCACCTCTGCTCTGAGACCCAAATCAACTCTGTCGAATGCTGCCTGAGATTGGAAGATCTTTTTTACAAAACAATACTAATAAGCATAGGAATTGAAAAAAATAATATTTTAGTGTTAGTGATTATAACACAACTTTGAAGAAATAGTAGCTGTACTATTATGAAATAACTTGGGCTTTATGCCATTATGTAAGAAAGGAAGAATTCACATCGAAAGACAGAAAACGGTTTGCAGCGCAATCACTATCAGCCCTGCAGGTGAGAACACTCACTCAGCAGCTACATGCAGGTGTTCCTTTTAAGGCCTGGTTACACCTTTAGCAGCACGGCTGGTCAGTGTGATTGATTGTTAGCTGATCGTTAGCGACAGCTAAATTACAGCCAAGAACAGACAGGTTTTATCAGAACATGATCAGAACATAGAACTGCTCATTATATGTGGTCCCTACACCAATGCAGAAACACGCTGGCAGTGGCAGGGAGGTTAACAGAGACAGTGAACGGCAGGGTATTAGAAATACTGTAAAGCTGTCAGAGGTAGAAACCTAGCATATAGCGTCAGCGTGTGAGCCTGTGTAAAAGACAGGCGTCCTGCATAGAAGAAAAATGATTTCTGGAAAACTTAATGTTCATCACTCCCAGGAGGAGCTCTTGCATTATAATTACATAAATAGGCTACAGCTTATAAAACATTTTATAAGCCTATGCAAAAACAAAAATGTAAAAAATAGCCTATAATAAATGCACAATAAACTTTGGCCTGTTATGAATAACAGGCAGTGGCCAGTTGTAAATAAAATTGATAATCTCCCTAATTAAAACAAAATAAATGTTGCCTGTAGGCTAAATAAAATAAAAAAAGGCCTAGGCCTGTAAATGACACCCGTGGCATATTTGACACTTTTGTAAAGCCTGGAAGGTTGTGCTTTTAGAAGAAAGTACATTTTTAGAGAACTACCATTTGCTATTTTTACAGTAAATAAAAATTGGCAATATTATGTATTATGAACTAGAAGAAGTCTGTCTCCTTTAAGTATCTGTTTGTGCCATACTGATTTTATTTTTTACTTTTTCATAGTTACATTTGTCAGACTGTTGGTAAACCAGTCAGTGTCATAATATGAACCAAATTCCATCAACAAGATTTAACTTGCCTAATAAGTGTCAGCATCACCTGTCCCTCCAGGGTGAAGGGTTTAGGACTACTACCCCCCATCCCCCTCCCCCCAACTTTGGCAGCTTTATTGAATTTCTGAATGAGCAGTTAACCTACATTCCAGAGATTTATTTTGCTGACAGTCATGAAGACCTGGCTATAATTACACTATACGACCAGGTATCTTGGTCAGGGGCTGTTTTTTTATGGTTTGGACTAGGCCCCTTTGTTTCAGTGAAGGCAAATCTTAATGCTACTGCATACAATCACAGTCTAGATGATTCTGTGCTTCCCCAACAGTTGGTGGAAGGCCCTTGCTTGTTTCACCATGACAATGTCCCTGGGCACACATCAAGCTCTAAATAGAAATGGTTTAGTTGAGAACGTTGTGGAAGAACTTGACTGGCCTACACAGAGCCCTGACCTCGACCCCATCCCAACTTCACTAATGCTCTTCTAGCTGAAAGCAAGCAAATCCCTGCAGCAATGCTCCAGCATCTAGTATAGAGCCTTCCCAGAGGAGTGGAGGCTGTTGGAGCACCACAGAGTAGACTGACTCCATATTAATGTACATAATTTTGAATGAGATGTTGGATGTCAGGTCTCCACATACTTTTGGCCATGTAGTGTATTTAATCAATAAATTACCTAAACTATGCAGACAATAAGCCTGCACAGTTTTCTCTTCCAGAATCACTAGCAAAATCAGCAACAGGTGCCTGAGGTGCCTACATTCAAGCAGAACAAAAAGTGGAGCAGGGCTATTCTTAGATCTGCTTAAGATGGGTGGAAATACTTGAAGGGGAAATAAACACATTCACAACTCATTTGTAAAACCTTACCTGTAAAATGGACCCCCTGATATAGCACCAGAGCAAATTTGGTCAGATTAGAGGATCCACCCATCACGTTCAGAATAACACCACAGGGTCATCAATAATGGTAGTCATCAGAATTACATATGAACCTGCACCCAATACCACTGTATCTGCACACATCCAAAATGACATAACCACAGCACACATTGGACACTGTGTAAACCTAAGCCAATGTGTGTTTCTTTGAACAAAATAAAAAGGTTTCTGTATAATTTAGTGTTTTCAGAAACAACACTTGGCATTACACAATGTAGAATAAAAATGCTTGACTGCTTCAATTAAACAACTTACAGTTATGGAAAGTCATGTACATACAATTTGTCTTCAGCATCAAAAGGGGGTAATAGGAATAAAATGTTGTAAAATAGCAATTGTTATACTGGATTAAAAGCCAATTCTGATTAAGATGACTAATCCACAACCCTTAATAGTTTAGGATTAATCTTTTTAAGGATAGATACATAACTGCTAAGTGTGTGGCAGTGTTTGCAAAGCCTCCACTGCATTGTCCATCAAACCTTCACACTTATCATATTGACATGTATTGATGTATATGCTTAACAGTTACTGTGATGTAATGTGTGAAGACCGCCACCTCTGGACCTCACAGAAAAGTCTTGAAGAAAATAAAAAAATTATAAGGTCATGTTTCATCAAATAAAGCTGTGGTAACCAACTCAGTTCCTGGAGATCTATCATCCTGTAGATTTTCATTTCAACTCTAATTTTTCACACCTGATTCTACTAATAAGCAGCTCAATGAGATCTCTAGCTGTTTAATGATGTGTGGCTTTGTTAGGTTTGGAGTGAAATTCAACAGGATGATAGATCCAACAGGGTTGGTTACAACTGACAAAATATCTTATCACTAGATTTTAATGGTTCCCCTGTGTCTACAAGGGAGGGGGAGAATACTCCCTGGAGGAGAATGGGGGGTAGGTCTATTGGTGGTGGGGATTTCTGTGCATAACTTATTCGGGCCTACAAAGGGAAGTGTGTAATGTGGAAGGCTTGCTCTGGATTATATTTATATATAGTGCATATATTTAAGTCCTAAGAAACATTTGGAGAATCTGTTTAACAATTCTTACACAGGGGTAGTTAAATCATAGGTTCAATATTAAATCAAGATTATATATTTGTGACCTACTGTGTAAAGGTTCCTGATTGCTCATGACAGTAATTCTGGGTTTAGTTTAGTTTTATTTTTGCACAATTTAAAAAATACACAAAAATGACAAGTTAACAAATAATATACAGTGTAGGGGGAGGCAGAAAGCCCGGTGGGCTTAGTTGAAGCCTCCACCTAAAAAATGTTAAAATTTCACAATGTGTGGCCAGAACAGTGGGTGTGTCCTGTTCAGTAGGTGTAACCAATAAAAAGCTTGTCTCTCAGAGAGTAGGTGTGTCCAGTGGAAGGGTGTCACCTGCTTCAGCAAATAAATCTTGTGAGTTCCTCTCCAAGTGACAGAAAGGACCGGGGTCCATTCTCCTTTCCTGTAAGTACAATTTTAATCATCATATGCTGATAGGACTCTGTGTAAAATACAGTCTAAATGTGCAGGACACTTCAGGAATTTGCATTCTGAATAGTGATGATAGACTACTGGGGGAATATGATAAATGGCTTCATGTAGGAGTGTGGTGAAGACCACTAGTTGGGGACAGCACTGTGAATACTGTGCTATGGGGAAACATAAAACAAGCTTTTCAAGGGTCACACCAAACCGGACAGGCAATGTGCTCACTGCTGGGTGTTGCGCAGAGCTAGCGTAGACATCTCAAAAATGTGTTATAGCAATGAGCAGTCTACAGCACAGTATCTACACTGAAATATCTGAACATCATTGTGGAGCTAGACAAAAATATGGGAGGCTTCACTTTCATGATTTTCAATCAGATAGTGTTGTAAAAATCAGTGTTTCAACCTGTTACTTAGTGTAGTGCCACAAAATGGCCAAATTTCACTGAACATGGTGTGTGCCCTTCTGGCCTAATGGTAATTGTGTGCAGCAAGTCTGATTCAATAGACAAAAGGGTTTCAGATATATGGCCACTCTTCCTCTATTGTGCCTTCACCTATTGGGGCAATATTGTTCAACTGCACTATCTTTGCAAAATGGTCAATAGATGTAATACCCAAAATTGCAGCTAGATTGGGCAATAGCTCTAGGAGGAGATGTCTAAATGAGCTTTTGACAACATACCCGAAAAACACAATGGCTGACCCTGTGGTCATATGGCTTCCCAGTTACGATCCTTTACAGCTTACTTGAACTATTTACAAAAATATAAAATAAAATCATAAATGATTTACAATAATATAGTGCCCATAAACCAATAAACAAACAAAGCTCCGATAAACAATTAAATAAAGTGTGCAGAAAGCAGAAAGTAACTTGGTATACAACAGAATAGCTAAGCCACAATTTCTAAGCCTTAAACTACGTTTGAAAGCTGTGTAAATGAGCTTAAAGAATACAATACTCAAATAGAATACAATACTGACTAGATTTTAGGGTGGGCTGATTTCTCTGGTAATGGCTTACTTTCAGATAATTCACTTGCCACTGGAATGTCCAATTGAGAATTTTTTTCACTGTTTATAAGGTAAGACGTTTTAAGTTCAGTATTGCTTTTGATTACATTCTTAATTTCAAGAAGTTACAAGCCATCATTAAACCTTGTAGATTATTCATAGAAATATGTGCTGCAATGCCTGTGCGCAATTTTTGGTGTGGACTGAACTGAACAAATTAAGTTCTATTGCTTAATTAGTTAAACAGATTTTGAAAAAATAAGTTACAGACTTTGGAATTCGCACTAGGTTGCAGAATACAAAAGATGCATCTCACTTGCAATAAACCAACATAAAGTTTCAGACATGTAGCACAAAAATGTTTTAATTCTGGAGCACTCTGTAGTGTCACTATTTGGTCAATTGCCTTCATGTTAAAGTATACATTGTTTGGGACCAGACTGAAAATTTCATGCATTTTCGTTCATTGGAAGGTAGTTTTGGTTAGAAGACTGAGCACAAGAAAAACCATAGTATGCCTTGCACTTGCACCTTTGTTGTTTGGCCTAATAATAATAATAATAATAATAATAATAATAATAATAATAACAAAAACAATAACAAAAACAAGAACAAAAACAAAAAGCACCTTTGTTGCTTAGCCCCCTAATGAGCATTTGGCAAGATCCAGTTTGCTGTCAAGTTAATTTGTAAGATTTTTTAAAAGAAATATTAACAAGCTTAATTTACATTAACTTATGATTCCGTTATCATGACAGGGATATATTTGTGTTATACCCTGGTTCCAGTTCTGAACCAACTCTGAAATTTCTCCTGTAATTTCTACTGTCTTCATTTTGATACTGAGTCTCTCATGTGGTACCTAATCAAATGCTTTGGAAATCTAAATATATAGATATATAATATCATCAGCCTTGCATCAACAGCTTTCTCCTTGTTAGTTGTAGTATCAGGGATCTTATGAGCGGGGTGCTGTGGCAAGTGGAGTTCCACAAGGATCGGTGCTGGGACTACTGCTCTTCCTCATTTATATAAATGAACTTGACAGGGACATTGAAAAAGACACATTTTTGCATCATACAGAACTGGGAGGCTCAGCTAACAGTTTGGAATCTACTAAAGTAAACCAAGACGCTTTAAACACAATGAGGATGTTGGTGGAAACCCGGCAAGTGAAATTCAATGAAGTACATGTAAAGTTCTACATCTGGGAAATAAAAATAAGGCGGGACTACTGCATGGGAGGAACAAAATAGAATGTGCTTAATTTTAAATTAAATTGGGAGCAATAGTTGATCAAAGCCTTTCAGGTTCTAGGCACTGTGGTGTAGCAGTAAAAAAGCCCAACAGGATGCTAGGATATGTAGCCAAAGGTATTCTGTATACATCCATGGAAATTATACTTATCTTATATAGCTAATACCTATGTCAGACCACAAATAATTGTTTGCTGTTGTGGGGACTGTACTACAAGAAAGGTATAGAGGCTCTGGAAAAGGTTCAAAGAAGGGCAACCAAATTGATTCCTGGTGTGAAAGATAAAAGTTATGAGGAAAGACTTAAGATCCTAAATCTCTTCAAACTTAGTAAAGGGAGGCTCAGGAGTGATTTTATTGAGGCTTTTAAATTCATAAAGGGGTTCAACAAAGTGAACCACAAGCGATTCTTCAGGTTGAGTTCTGTTAGTAGAACGAGGGGACATGAATAGAAATTAGCAAAAGGTAAATTCCGTAGAGTCTAAATTGCTCCTGTGTGTGAGTGAAAGATGTGTGCCCTATGCTGGATTGCCGACCTGTCCAGGGAGTATTCCTGCTTCTTACCCAATGCATGCTGGGATGGGCTCCAGCCCCTCCGGCAACCCTGACCAGGAATAAGTGGGTTAGAAAATGGATGGATGGACAGTAAACGATTTAACTGATATTTAACAAGTAAAACCACAATGTATAATTTCCTTTGGCAACCTTAAAGGAGTACCATGGTGATTTTCACATTTTCTCAATTTTATGTGCTATTTGCACAAGAGGCATTGAAGAAACACAATGAGTAAAGTATTAGATATGTCCGTTCTGTATTTTTGGAGAAATATGTGTTTTAAATTGATCGTCATATTTTCAACCGGTTGAGAAAGTTGTCAACTTGGTGCGTCACGAACACAGTAACCATTCCCCTTTCCACGCCCCGTAAACCCATGGATAACTCGAGACCCATAGTTTGCGCCGCTGGCTTACAGGCAAGACAATGCAAATATTTGACTAACATTAGGTTCACTTAAATTAGAGTGCCTTTTAAGGACTATTAGATTATTTCTGGTTATATTCATTTAGCTAGCTAGCTAACGTTAGCTAGCTAGGTAGTTTGCTTTCATAAGGCAATGTTATCGATAACGTTAGCTAGCTAGTTTGCTTTTATGAGGACGTTATAGTTGTGCTTTTATCTTAACTTGGCTAGCTAGATAGAAAAAATTATAATTGGATATAAGTCAACATCCTTACCTTAGCTATCTATCGATACTTGATATACTACTAAGCTAGCTAGCTTGTGAAATGTCTCCCAAAAAGAACGCGTATCATGGGGGTAGCTATGGTAACGGGGCACGGTCTGTCAATCATAGCTAACTGACAGTTGTCATTACCACGCCCAGACGGTTCGGGTGAACTTTTATAGTGGGAAATTTAGGCTTAGAAAAATACGTTTTAAAGTACATTGAAATGACTGAATAATAAAAAAATTACGCACATTTGTTTTGTTGTTGCCTAAAGACAACTGGGAAGTGTCACGTTCAACCACCATGTTACTCCTTTAAGTATTACCAGCAGTAAGGACGCCAAAATGTGGGAGACATGCTAGTGTTCTGTGTGATTGCAGGAGCCTGTTAAATGGCTGCTTTCCCTGTTCCTGTTTATCAAATCCCCCGGTGCAGTTACATTTACTGGATGAGTGAACACGTTTCAGAATGGCAGGATCTGGTGTTTTTTTTGAGCTTTTCCAATCGGAGGTAGCTGTAAACTACTGGTAAAGATGAGGGCTTATCCGAGGGGAAATCATAACTATTGGATGTTGCCATTATGGCCAATCAGCAGCAAGGCCATGTGATCATGTGATGTGTTTCTGTCAATCACATGGAAGCTGGATTTTCTTGTATGACAAGATAACTGCTGTGAAAATATTGTGATAAACATAATGAGAATGCCGAATGTCTTCGAAAAATGTACCTAGAAACAGAACAAAACATAAAAATGACCAAAATATGTAAATAAAGTTAGATTAATAATTTAATAACAAAAACTCATTAAATTGACCATTGCTCATTTTATATTTTTCAGAAAAACACACAAAAGGAAACCACAGCTTAGTTGGTGAAGAATAAAAAATGGGGAACAAAGTACCAACGGAAGCAAACATGGGCGACAGTCTAAGATGTACTACCTGCCGTGATGTACTACCTGCGTGTATTTCCTTCTCAAATTTAACTAAACGCACGATTGATAACAGACTTGTATATGTGTTCAATGGAGGTGAATACTTCAGGCAGGTGGGTCATGGGTCATACTTCTGTAATGACTGCTTTTATAAGCCAATCAGAGATCGAGAGGAAAGGCAGAGACAGCAGGAACAGCAGCAAAGAAAAGAAAAACTGAGCCAAAGACTGCAGCAATCACAACAACGTGCTGAACAGCAACAGGAGCAACAACAATTGAGCAGAAAGTCAGTGGAATTTGAGCGTAAGCAATCTGTATTAAAACAGCAGCTGGATGAGTTTTCACCTGAGGAGCCAGATGAATTTAGCGATGACCTCCTAGAAGTCCTCTCATCCCAATGTGACATCCCAGTTACAAGCCTCAGTCTCAGCCACCTGGCAGATGGTCAGCTAGGACAGATTATGTCGGCCCTGGACAGCCTTCTGTTTGAGAAATGGACAAATGCTCATCCACCACTCAGAACTTTACAGCATGCACAGGTATTTATCACACAGCTGTGTACCCTGTCTCTGGGGACATCTGAGGGAGTTTCCCTGCAAAGTGTCTCCAATCATGTGCAGTCTCTGGTGCAGAACATCAGCCAATCAGCAGATAATGCCTTTGAGAATTTCCTGCTCACACAAGCCCTGTATTTGAGCCTTGTGAATTTTTTCACTGACCATGATGACTCAGACACTGATGCAGTACACATTGCCAAACGATGGGCTGAGGGTAACCTTTCTGCTGAGATTTGCTTTGTTCTAAACTTCCTCTACACTCTCACGGAGTCACTAGACAATGCAATTGGAATGGCCTCTGTTTTTGTTTTAAACATGGAAATCCAGTGCCTGAGGCTTCTGTTTTCCACACTCACGCATCTCAATGGCAAAGAAATACACAAAGAAGTCACTGAAATGCACCTCAGACTTGCACAAACAAATGGATGGAAACCCACAGAGGTATTGACTCTCCTCAAAGTATTTTCAGAGCAAAATGCAGAGGATGTTTCAATAACTAAAATTCTGACTTTACTAGAAGTGTATGATGTATCTCCAGTGTGGAAAGATAACCGTGAACGATCTCTCATTGAGTCTATTGACTTCGCTGGCCCTGAGAGTTTCTACACAACTTTCCAACAGGCCCTCGAAAACCAAGGTTCTGATGTCCCTGAAAGAATAGCAGAATTAATGAAACACAGAAGTTTGGATGAATCTGTGATAAAGAGGGTACTGAATATCACAAACATCACTTGTAACACCCTGCAACATTCACAAAATGAAGATGCAAAAATTTTTAAACGTGACTATAAAATTGAGAACATGCGTGATGACGATTTCCAAGAAATCCTGACTCAGCTCTGCAAAGCTGTTTTCCACACAAAAGGTTGGTGGCCATCCCGGAGTCAAATCATACGCTGGTGTGCTGTAGTGTTAGCTGAGAAAAGTCAGCCACCAAAGCTGGTTGGGTTTGAAGAAGATCCATGTGTCACAGCCATGATAGCAGCCATGCAAATCTGCGTGGGAAACAAACTGGATATTGTGCTGAGCTCTGGGGCTCTTTCAGAGCAGGAAACCAAGGAGTGGTCCGACTTCTACAAGCATCTGGGAATTTCACTAAACACAAACAGGAGGAAAACTAACAAGTCATATGGTGATGTTTATGAAGCAGACATTGTGTATGGTGCCATTGAAGACTTCATCACTGATTACTTTCAATATGGCTTAGCGATGATGGAAGCAGGAAGCTCTCAGTTTATTCGTGGATTTATCATTGAAAATGGATGTCTTGGTGCTGGCCATAATCTGAACTTTTCAAGGCTCAAGGACAATGAGGCCCTTGGGTTTGCAGCAGAAGAATTCCAAAGCCTCATGGGTAAATGTTCCAGTGAGAAAATGGAAGTGAGGCACAGTTTTGTTCGGGAAATGTTCCAGGTGCTCCATACTGACCTGAAAGATAATGTAGACATGAAGGTTATGACCCTCTCACAAAAACTTACTGGAGCGAAATTACCTTCTCGAGATGCCTTTGTTCTTATGTTTCTTGAGACACTAATGAAAGGAGTTGCCACTGATGCAGAAATAAAGAAAAACAGCAATTCTCCTATAGTTAAATGGTGTTTTGAGATTTTAATTGCCTGTGCAATGCAATTCCAAGCCTCAACAAGTGCAAAAGGATTTCTGCAGATGGTGTCAAATCTTGTGGCTCAGAAACTTTGGTCACCTGAAGAGACCTTAAAACTCCTTGGATCATTAACTGCCCAGCATCAAGATGAAAGCTTTATTTCCATCATTAAGATTTTATGGTTGATGACAACATATCAGATATCTTCAGAGTGGAAAGATGAGAACCAACAATCTCTCCTTCAGCTCATAGGTTCATCAGAAACACAGGATCTAATTCAGCACTTACAAAATAACTGCAAAGCAGAGAAAGAAAAAAGTATTGATACTCTCTTTGATGAAATAAGAGCCATGAAAGATCTTGATGAAGAAACACTGGAGAAATCACTCACTATAGTAAAACATGTACAAGAACTGATTAAAACTGGTGACATTAAAAGCCATGCAGATGCACAGCGAGCTCGGAGTCTGAGCCACAGCATGAAGACAGAAGATGTTCAGGAGGTACTGGCTGTCTTATGCAATGCTGTACATGTTACTATATTAGGGAACAGGTGGTGGCCCAGAAGCACTCAAATGACAAGCTGGTGCTTCTTAGCCTTGGCTAACAATGGAAAGCTCCTGCAGATGGGCACTGGGGAAGGGAAGTCTGTTGTTGTAGCTATGTTTGCAGCACTGCGTGCCCTCAGGGGTGAAAAGGTAGATGTGCTGTCCAGCTCTTCTGTGTTATGCCAAAGGGATGCAGAAGAATGCGCTGACTTTTTCAGCTACTTTGATCTCACAGTGGACACAAACACTAATAAAACCAAAGATAAAGATCGAAAGCAATGCTACCAGAAGGATATAGTCTATGGAACTGTCGAGACCTTCGCTGCAGATCACCTTCGCCAGACATTTGAGATAAAGGATGTGAGACCCGATCGCGGCTATAAGTGCATCATCATTGATGAAGTGGACTTGCTGCTTCTGGACCAGGGAATACAGGTGACCTACCTGTCCAGTTCCATGGTCTCCATGCAGCACCTCAACATTATTCTGACCATGATCTGGGGCCATGTATGCCAGTATGGTCTCTTGACAACAGGATACGAAACGTTTGTACGTGGTCCTCCTGCTTCATTCTTCAAGGCTATATTTGACTCAATGGACACAGAGGGAACTGAAATCAATGACCCAATGGACATTTTGCAGATTGCTGAAGAGTGCAGCGTTGTCCCAAAAGGATTTACAGAGGAAATTTACAAAAGTGAAAAAGATGGAATTCTTGCAAAACTGAAAAATGTGAGTCAGGATGCTCAAATAAATTTCTTTCAAGAAATTGAGGACTATGTCCCCTATGGGTTTGCTGTTTACATGTTAGATGACAATGGATGTCTTAGTCTTAAAAAGCAGAGCCTGAACAAGCAGGTTGTTAAAACCCTTAAATTTCTTGTTTTAGATGATGGCTTGTGTTGTCCTCTCTATGATTCAGAAGAAATTCTCATTGACCCCATTGCAGAATTAATATCTGATCAGCTGCACTACACTCCAAGTGAGAACAAGGCAAAGAAAATCAACATCCCTGGATTTCTGAAAGGTCTGGTGGAGAAAAAATTGGCAACATGGGTTCAGAATGCCTTCCTGGCTATGAGGCTGAAGGAAGGGCAGGAATATGTTGTGGAAGATGACCATATCTATCCAGTGGATTTCAAATCCACAGGTATTGTTGAACTGAATAAGAAATGGGGTGAAGGTCTACAACAATTTGTGGAGATTAAACACCAAATCAAATTAAGCACAATGTCAGCCGTGACAAACTATGTTTCCAATGTTTCCTTTTTTGAAAAGTATAATGGGAAAATATATGGATTGACAGGCACACTTGGGAGCAAAACAGACATGATGTTTTTGAATGAACAATATCCAAGTCTCTCTGCCTGTGAAATGCCAACATTCAACAGGAAAAAGTTATTTGAGGTTAAAGGTTTTCTCAAGCCCTCTACTGAAGAGTGGAAATCAGAAGTGAAACGTTTGCTTTTGGATCAAATTTCCCTAAATTCATACAGAAAAGGA
Organism: Anguilla anguilla; assembly: GCF_013347855.1. NCBI lineage: Eukaryota > Metazoa > Chordata > Actinopteri > Anguilliformes > Anguillidae > Anguilla > Anguilla anguilla. Next base: position 65,754,843 of record NC_049205.1, read on the forward strand.
AGAGCAGCCCTGGTTATCTGTGAAACCATCAATAAAGTCAATGATCTCTATGAAGAGCTAAAAGACAGCATCCCAGGTGAAGTCATTGTCTATGCACGCAGTGACACAAACAGCTTGGGTGCACTAGATAGAAAACTGAATCCTGGTGATGTGGTTCTTGCCACAAATCTTGCAGGGCGTGGGACAAATATTAAAGTCACTGATGAGGTAAATGAAAATGGAGGATTATTTGTGATCCTCTCCTTCCTTCCTGAGAATGAAAGAGTGGAACACCAGGCCTTTGGGCGAACCGCACGCAAAGGTAAACCTGGATCTGCTCAGCTAGTTATATCCACTCAACATCTGCAGGAGTGTTACAGGACAGTGTCGTCTCTGGAGGAAGCTAAGAAAATGAGGGATAGTCTTGCAATAGAGCAGATACAGGACATGCAAAAGGATATTGATGAGATGAAACTGCGAGAGGATCTGTTTTCAGAGTACTGTAAAACCCTTCAAGAGATTTACAAGAGCACAGATGAAGATGAACAGAAGGCTATTGTCCCCATCATGAATGAGTTCTGGGGGATTTGGCTGCAAACAAAGTCTGAAGAAATTGATCAATTGAAGAGAAGAGGACTGCAGAAGAGCTTGAGAGCTGATTTGGCATTTGCAAAAAAGCAGACTGAAAGCCAGAATTCCCCCTCCTCAAGTATTTATCACTATGTGAAGTTTGGGAATATTGCACTGAAGGACAAGAAATGGGATATCAGTGCCAGGCTTTTTCAAAAAGCCTCAAAACTAGATCCAAGTTGGGCAGGCATAGCATTTTACAATCATGCATACTGCATTATTATGCAACAATCAGGTGATTATCTCACTCTAGCCATAAATGATCTGAAGAAGGCGCAAGATTCTCTGAAGTACTTTAGTGAGGAATGCTTGGCTGGCCTGAGCTTTATAAAAATGTCCTCTCCCAAATCAGCAAATGGTAAGACCAGCAGCCTTGAAAACCAGTTCTCCAGCAAGTGTGACATGCTGAGTTATCTTGATAAAAATATGAGTGAGGCCATCAATAAACTAAAAGAAATTAAAGGAAAGGAGAGAGATGCTCTTGCAAAAAAAGCTCCAGTTTTTACTCTGGTGTCAGATGATGAAGAAGCGCTCCAAATGGAAACCTTCAACCTCTATGATCGAGGTCTGAAATACATTTTTTCTGTGGAAGAGGAGCCTCGTTTCCCATGGGAAGCTCTGGTGGTGTTCTTTCTCGGAGTTGCACAGATTGTCGGAGGGGCACTGCTCACTGCAATTACATTTGGGACACTAGCTCAAGTCGGTATGGGGCTCATCACTGAAGGAATCTCAGACTGCATCACTGGCATAGAGTCTATGATAACAGGAGAATTCAGCTGGCAATCATGGGCAATAGATAAAGCCATTTCCATTGCCATCTCTCTTATTGGGTTTGGAATCGGAAAGCTGGTTTCAAAGGGCTTCAAAGCTTCTAAAACATTAATGAAGGGATTTGGCAAACAGCTAAAGGCAATGCCAAAGTTCTTTACCAGTCAGGCTAAAGAGGGGTTTAGTGTTACTATGAAGACCAACATGAAGAATGCAGTAAAAGTCACTGCTAAAAAAATCATAGAAGAATCTGTTGGCTATGGAATTGGGATGGCAGAGGATGAAATAATTAGTAAAATACTAGAAGAAATAGAAAAGGAAGTGAAAAAGGGAATCAGTGATGAAGTGAAGTCCAACATGGGAAAGGATCCCCTGCATGCAATAACAGATTCAATTATACTCTCTCACATTGAAAATAAACAGGAATTTAATGACCTTTTGACAGATGAGATAATAAAGACTAAATTACTGGCCATTTTCACAGAGCTAAGCAGCAATTCATTAGAGCCATATTCTGCAGACCTTGGCTGGCAGAATCAGCTTAGCTCATCCATCTCAAATGTGATTGACACTGTTAAGGAAGATGCTAGAGGAAAAACAAAAGCTATTCTAACGGCTATCCAAGTGGCCCATATGGGAACACTGGCAGCAGATGCTGTACATGCAGTGGTCACCCTCTCAGACAAATTTTTCACAGGTCTGTGTGAAGGGCTGGAAGGGTTTCAAAAGAAAAGAGCCATTCCTCAAAAAGTAAAGGCAAGTGACCTATCAGATTCAGAGAAAAAGATGCTGAATGACTTCAGGCAGGAAATAATTGACAGCATGGCCACTTTACTGACAAAAGCTTTAGTTGAGTTGTTTCACCAGAAGTTCTCCAGTCACATTGTGAGTAAAGTCAAAAGCAAGGTAAATGATAAAATTGGTGAATATGTGAGCACAGGTTTAAAGACTAAGAAAACAGAGGAAAAACTCAAAGCTGGGCAGGACAATCTATATACTGCACACATGTCCAAAGATGTGCATGCAGCTGGTCAACAGTCAAAGTCACATGCTGAAAAGGTCAAGAATTCAGAGAATACTGGTAGTGAGATTGATATCAAAGTCCTGTCAGAAGCCACTGGCACTAAGGTTGTGATCTTAACAGAGGGAAAAGATGGAAAGCTGACCAAAATTCAGGAGATGAACCCAAGCACTGATGATGCCAGTCAAACTGTGACACTGGTCTATAGGCCCAAGAGTGACCAACACCCAGATGGACATTATGATGTGCAGATCAATAACAAGACCGTGAGTGTAGAGAACGGCGACCTGTATCGCGCTATGGCACGAGGCATGAAACCAGACTCCAGTGACGACGACATTGCTTCTGCAGCAACTGACCTGCGATCTACAGAGGCTGAGGCCCTCACAGAAAAACCAATCCATTTTGAGTCTTTCATCCAACGGAAAGCGTGGATTAAAGCACTCGTAGTTGGTTCCTATCTCATATCAGAGGATATTGAATCAGGTGAAGCAGATCAACTAAAAAGGAAAAGGAAAGAACTTTTGAACAACCTGAAGGAGGAAAGTGCAAAAACAACAGCTCAGAACTTGTTGCAGACTCATGGAAAAAACAAAAATAAAATTGGGACAATTGGAAAAATCATGAATGGAGATAATCGCCCACCAAAGAACAGCATATTAACAGCTGCACATTTTAACACAGGGAGCAAATTAAGTAAAGTGATGTTTCAGGTTGCATCAGACTTGTCTGATTATAATGAATGTAAGCTTCCAGTTGTTTATGCACCATATGAGCGATATCATAAGTTCCCAACTGTAGAATCTCCAGAGCTCAATAAGTTATTGGCTGAAACCATGAGCAAGGATGATGTTGAGGGCACCTTCAAACTGACGATCCTAGGTGCCATGCCAACATTTATGCTGGAAAGAACATATTTTAACAATGAAGACATGAGCTTGACCAGATTGGACACTTTTGGGGACAGTTTCCCAGAGCATGCTACAGAAATGGTAAACACATGGTTCAAACTCCTGGAAAGCAGAACAGATCTCATGAACCAGGACACTGCAGATAGACTCAAACACTGGATCAACACTGAAGGATACCTTGATCCAAATGATCCCTACCGGAAACAAGTCACCATGTAAAAAGGTAATATTACATCAGTAATCTGAAATAAATTATATGTAATAAAAGCTATGAACTAATTAAATAATAAAATAACAAAAGTTATATTTTCCCAAAATATTTAACCAAAACATTTACACAAGAGATAAACTGCATAGACATGAAAAGGCATAAAAATAAGACATCACATATTCAGTATACATGCATGAATTTTCTTAAGCAGAATGAGCTGGTGAAGTGCTTGATATGTGGCTCACATTCACTGATTTGTGCTTTTTCTAAAGACCAGATGAACTGCAGATGAGTGGCTCTTCAGGAAGAGGTTCTTCTTCCCTTCCCTCCTTTTGTTGACCTGCCTACATCTAATCAGCTGTGGCATGCAGTGTTTCAAAATGGCTGATATACAACTGGCCTTGCTTTTTAATTGATCAGCTGTAACGGTGATTGGGCTATAATGAGCTATGCTTTAACAACTAAATTTTAGTTACCTGAAAACTCCTCTATGAAAACGTGACGCGCTCATCATATAGGTGTTTTATGGAATGAAAGCTGTTCGTTCTGAGGGTAGAAACAGTCTGATTGGGATTAATGTAGAGAATAGGAGACATAGTTTAAGAATTGTGTATTTTTGTGTTTAAATTAGTTTAAATGTTAGCTATTTAGCAAGCTAATGTGTCTGGAAATTCATGAGGTATTAACACCCTAGTTTCACACAGTGTAACATTAACACTAGCCAACCAGACTCATATTTCAGGTAAGACTGTTAGGAATTTCACCACTGTTGGCTAGGTAGGTCATTTAGTAGCAACTTAGGTAACATTAGCTAGCTTAATTAGCACAATTGGGTAATTAAAGTTGAACTAGCTTATTTGTCATTTTGCTGAATTTTGTTTGCTTGATGCTTAGTAGCATAATGCTCAGAAATATGATCTGTTAAAAGAATTGGGTTATTTCGGCTTTATCATTCGTAATTTAGCTCAATTTTATCTAGCTTAATAGTGCTAGGGTGCACTCTGTTTGTGCTAAATCAGCTAAATTATATGTAATTATATGTACAAAACGTAACGTAGATAAGATTTAATTCAATTTCATTACCCCTCTGACTTTCTAACACCCCTTCACCTCCCACTTTGCAAAAAGACTGGATGTCCAATAATTAATTAAATTTTGATTTAAGCAAAATGAGGCTAGAATCAGGCTAGAATAGAATCAAAACTGACTCCGCCCCCATGTGTGAGCTCTCAACATGGCAGAGCCCACTTCTGAATTTCTCTGATCTATGTGGGAGTGTGCACACTGTTTACAATGATCAGTACAGAATGTAGCACAAACCCTAAACTAATCTGAAGGTGAAGTAGATTAAATCACTGCAACATCCATTTTAAATTGCATTTACTTCTTATGGGTGCTTTACCAGCACAGCTCAATACACAACTCAGAGTCTACAGCAAATAAAATACAGGAAATTAGCTTTCCAATTATCATGAATCTCAGGATAATGAGCAGCGCACAGTCAGGCTTTTTCAATAGTCCTTTTTAAAAAAAATATATATATACATAATTATAAGTTGGTTAGATACACTTTCTTTTTTCTTTCTGATAAATTTACTTTGGGAATATTTTTATTTGTGGTGGATAACACGAAGAAGTAAAATGTGTTTAATGTAGTTGCTTGTAACTTGCAAGATGACCTCTCCCTGAGAAGAATCATATAAAGGCATGCATAGAGTCTTATAGAATAAAATTCTGTGGAAAAGGATGTATTTTCTTCTTTCAATTCTTGTTCCTGTTTTATTAGAACATTAAACTTCATCAAAAGATTTCATTTTGTTTGTTTCTTCAATTCACTAAATTTCAATCCAGTTTTGCAAATACACTTTACATTAAAATCACAGAGGAGAATTAGGCAAAAAAATTTAGGTAAAAACTCCCCAGAGGGAAAGAAAACACTGAAACAGTGGTGAGAAAATAAATGAGTGCAATGGCTCAAAGAACTTACCTGCTGAGCCTACATTTGCAGTTGCTATAAGTTGTAGGTTGTCAGTATAAATGAAGAACATAGAATATAAAAATATTCGCTTTTATATATATACATAATTCATTATGAAATTACATGTAATTTAAGCACACAGCAGAAACATTTGCACTGCTCATGTGGCGAACAGACAGATTAAAAAAATCTCATTGTTTAGCTGAACACATCGGTCAAAACCACCAAAGCAATAGAAATCCAAAAGTTAAAAAAGTAATCCAAACTGGCTCTAACCCACTACACTGTGCATAAACTGACTCTAACCCACCACACTGTGCATAAACTGACTCTAACCCACCACACTGTGCATAAACTGGCTCTAACCCACCACACTGTGCATAAACTGGCTCTAACCCACCACACTGTGCATAAACTGGCTCTAACCCACCACACTGTGCATAAACTGGCTCTAACCCACCACATGGTGCATAAACTGGCTCTAACCCACCACACTGTGCATAAACTGACTCTAACCCACCACACTGTGCATAAACTGACTCTAACCCACCACACTGTGCATAAACTGACTCTAACCCACCACACCGTGCATAAACTGGCTCTAACCCACCACACTGTGCATAAACTGACTCTAACCCACCACACTGTGCATAAACTGGCTCTAACCCACCACACTGTGCATAAACTGGCTCTAACCCACCACACTGTGCATAAACTGGCTCTAACCCACCACACTGTGCATAAACTGACTCTAACCCACCACATTGTGCACAGCCCAGCTTCCCTAAACACTGTCCGAAAACTCCCCCCAGGCCTGACAACCAGGCCCTTTATTAGGCCCAATCATTAGGTACTGGGCCACAGCTGTAGTGGGCATGTTGTCTCCCACAGCTGTGGCCAAACCTGTGAGTTGGGTTGGTGCTGCCCTCTGGTGGACAGCCGCCCAATTTCCTTCCTTCCCAGGCACCAACCTAGCTAGCAACATTCTTTTTTATAAGGTAGTTGCTTTTTCATTAAAAAAAAAAAAAAAAACCCTTAACAAACTTTAAAATCTAAATGTAACTTAGTAAAGATGGAATATACAGACCATTGTAGGTTAGACAGAATAATTCTGCAATAAGAGTAAATAGAGGTCTGAACACATTGAGCCTGAAACACTCCTGGGGAAAAGATAATGGAAACCAGCGGAACATTTACATAGGTAGTGTCAGTCTTCTTAGAGAAACATGTCTTAGTGGTAAAGAACTTGAGCAGGTCAGTGTTCAGGCCAAATGCATTTTCACTGCTTACCAGCAGGAGCGATGGTCCCTCAGATCACTGCTGTAGCTGATACAGGCTGTAGCTGACACTTTACATTCATTAAAGTGAAACATTTCAGTCACACAGACCTTCTTCAGGCATGAGTATAAGGACACAAGATGTAATTCAGAAGATCATGCGACCAATCAGAGAAAACTTAAGAGAAAATATAAAAGGGATTAATAAAGTGAATTAAAAGAAACGCTTCAGGTTGAATTCTGTCAGTAGAATGAGGGGGGAATCGATGGAAATGATCAAGAATTATATGCCGCACAGACATTGGGAATTATTTTTCCACACTGAGAGTAGTTTGAGCTACTGTAGGACAACACACGCATCTGGGCTGTGGTGAAAATGCAGCGTGACCGATGCATCAGGGCTGTCGAGCCTTTAGAGGCGGAGGGTGATGAAAAGTGGACTGGGAATCCGGGAATTAACCGGAGGAATGTGCAGTTAAAGGGGAATTGCATTTTATAGCACTTCTGCTTCTCATGACTGATATTGTCCTACTAATAAATGTGTCACCCTTAATTTTTCGATTAGTTATTTCATGTTAAATGTCTAACGTTAGAAAGAAAGACCTATTTTTTTTTAGCGCAAGTCGACATAGTAGTACGGTTTCCGGTTTTTTCTTCTTCTTAAATTTCGTTTCGCGGCCGCAAAACATTCCGTTAGCTTAGCGTTGAAATCGAACAAACTAACGTTCTTTTGTTTGATGCGATATCGGTGTAATAATGAGGTGCATTGTACCCGGTTGTTATAATGCCCCCGTTAAACTTGCATTGAAGCACATTTTCATAGTTTTCCAGGCGATGAAACTTTGTACCAGACATGGCTGGATGTAATCAGACACCCCAACACAACAGCCGAAGAAGTTCGCAAACGAGGATAATGCAGCGACCACTTGAAGCCATCGGCTACCAAGGCAACCGTATGAACCCTGGAGCTGTACCCACCGTTTTCCTATTGTTGGTTGAACCCAGAGACTGTAAAAAACCGCTCGAGGTAGGTACTAAGCGGGCTGGCTAACGCTATCGCGTCTGTCTGTGATACGTCGGACGTCTATGGTAACAGTTAGACAGCTTGCTGGCTGTTGTTATAAGGTTGCCACCGTCCATTTATTTCGTCCTCAGACATTTTCGGTTTCGCTAGCTAGTAGTAATACAACACTATTTCTACGACCAACCTAATGTAATTGTCTGCAGGTGCGCCCACATCAGAAGTCGCGCAAAGATATGCATCCTAGAGTTCGACACTAAACTGCCTGGATCTACTTCCTGCATTTGTAAAGGAAAACAACAAAACAGCGTATAATATTAACAAAATGAAATAACTAATCGAAAAGTGAATGGCGACACATTCATTAGAAGGACAATATCAGTAATGAGAAGCAGAAGTGTTATAAAGTGCAATTCCCCTTTAAACTGGACTACGCGATGTCAGAAAAAACATTCAACTCACTAGATATCAGACGACGTCTCAAACCTTCCAGCTTCAAGCTAGTTACTCACGCCACAAGATGGTGGTACTGGGCAAGAAATCACTCACATGTGAATTCAAGAGGCAAAAACACAAGATTGAATTTAGTAGCACACACAGGTGGCAGTTAAACACGTTTTATTGGTCAAAAAATTAATTTACTGTTGACTGGCATTTGAACTGTAATATTTTTCAAATCATTCAGGCTTTATTTACATGTGCGCTTTACTTTGTAACAGCAGAGCAGACGGTCTAACAGCCGCTTACTTTTCAACCTGTGGCCACAAATTACAGGATAGGTGTTTCTCTGACATAGACATGTAACCTATTCTTTAGTATGAACTTCAAAATGTATTAAATGTCACATCTACATGCATACACACAAAATTAATTATATAAAACATTCTTGAAGAGTGTGACAAAGTATTTATGGAACATGAGCTTTTTCCTTTTTTCACAAACCATCTTAGTTCAAAATACAGGTCTGCTTTACCTCAATCTTACAAAAATCAACAAAAACAAACCTTTTACAACCCCAAAGTACATGTAAAACTGATGTTTAGCTGTCACATACTATTATGAACTCACACAATAATTTTCAGTTGAAGAAAATGTCCCAATGCAGCGAATCAAAACATAAACAAAGCCAGCAAAGGGGCCAAAGTGTTTCAACACAGGGGGAGCCTAACAGAATATGCAACCAAGGGCTGAAACGCTAACAAAATGCCTGTAGCTAGCTAAAAACATTAGATATAAGCATGTCAAATGATTATATTACCACCCTATGTCTACCTGCGTTAGTTTAGCTCTCGCTTGCTACTTCAGTGTAGCGACAACGTTATAACGGTCTCTGAAAATCGGTATTTGCCTTTGGGTCGGGGGCTTCTGGTGAAACTGATGCAGAAATTAACCGTAGTTTAAACATGACAGCTAGAACTTAGCTAGCGTTAGCTACTTATTACCTGCAATATTATTAACGCTAGCTAAGAATCTATCATTTTAGCTTCGCCTTCTTAGCCATCTACAAGCTTGTTGAAACAACGTCGCTAGCCAACTCCAACTTATTTCGAATGACAGTAACGTACTGTAGCCTGTAGCTAGAGTTTACTGTGCTCAAGTCCAGAAATTAACCAGCCTAGTTTATAGAGCTGTCAAAAAACTAAAAGTAGGGTAATTGCTTGGAACAAAAACCAGCATGCACACCGGCCCCCCAGAACCGGAGCTGTGCACCCCTGCTGTAATTAAATGCGTCTCCTCAACCCAGCCCACCCCCTGTTGAGAACACACCTCAAGCACTACAAGCAAGATGTTCAGCGAAGATTTGAGGTGGTCAGAGATATTGAAAATCTGATGAAAAACATGTTTTCACCAGTTACACACACATAAAAAGCACTGTCGATAAGTCATTAATTAAAACTGGCAAAAATATAGGCCTGCATTAAAAAATAATGATATCAAAATATCAATGATATCATTACGGCAACTGACAAGAAACAATATAGGCTATCTTACCTCACACAAATTAAACAATCCGTATTCCAGAGTAATGCCCCCCAAAGTTTCTGAGGTGTAGAGTAAGAAATAGAAAGAATAATATATAGAAAGTTTAGAAAATATTCATTCAGCCTCATACAAAAGTACGTAAAGACTGAGATTCCCAGGGCATCATAGATATGCTTTAGCAAAGTTATTTTACACTATTTCTATATACACTATATACTATATAAGTAAAAAATCCTGCATAGTATGCCTTTAAGATTTCCAGGTACAGTGTTCAGTGAACACTGAAGGTTCCAGCTGATGGGCAGTAATTCTAACAAGAGAACAACAGGAAGATCAAGGTAGAGGTAGAATATCTTGTGTTGTCTAGCAAGAGAAACTGTTAAAACTCCACCGCAATACACACCTCCGATCTGCTGGTCTGAAAGGATGTTTAACGGCAAACAGCCCATGCTATGTGCTTTTTACACGAATAAAATACTCCAGCAGGCCAATCATCATCGTCACTTGACCAAAAAGACTGGGAAAAGGCAGATGCACATCCTCTTAGGCCAGCACCATTGAGTTAATGTTAGATTGTGTGAAACTCAATTGTGTTAATACGTTATTAATTCCCATACACATTAACTAGATTACTGGTCTGTAGTTTTATATTTTAATTTTGGTCATTATCAATTTTGCTAAAATTAGCAATTCAGGCAGTGTTAGTTTACTGGTTATTAGCTAATAGCACTAATAGAGCACAAATATAAGGTATGTTCATTTCAGCTTTCCATTTTTGATAATGTTAGCTGACCTAAAAAGGACCACAATGGAAATAAGCCTTTGGGCTTTATTGTGTTTTTATCCTTTTGATGACTTCTGTATCTGGGGCGTCTCTGGCTAGAGGGGCCACTTGTATTTTAATGATCAATAAAGAATTTCAATCAATCAATCAATCGACCCTTTGCTGTATCTGCATCCAATTATCTTTTGTTGTAATTGTAACCCTAATGAAATATTAATTACTCTCTACAATTTATCAATGCACATTTAACCTGCAAGCACATGTACTAGCTAAGAGGTCATCTCCCTTAAGCAGACAACATTATATTGTTCTACGCTTCCTATCCCCTAGGTTCTGCCCACAGAGCAGCTCTCATCCCATAAAATACCTGTATGAGGAGCGCATCATGTCTTCATGGGGGATTCTTCAGGTAAGCTAAATTGTAGTTGTTAAATCATAGCTCATTATAGCCTAATCACCGTCACAACTGGTCATATAAACAAGAGCCACCAGCTGTATTTCAGCCATTTTTAAACACTACATATCACAGCTGATCAGATGTAGGCAGGTCAACAAAAGGAAGGAAGGGAAGAGGAGACTCTTCCTGTAGAGCCACTCATCTGCAGTTCATCTGGCCTTTAACATCCTCTGGCCAGTCCCCCGCTCATGTGTGGCCACTCCCACTGCAGAAAAAGCACAAATCAGTGAACATGAGCCACATATCAAGCACTTCACCAGCTCATTCTGCTTAAGAAAATGCATGCATGTATACTGAAAATTTGATGTCTTATTTTTATGCCCTTTCACGTCATTTACACAAGTTTTTCCCTTGTGTAAATTTTTTTGTTAAATATTTTGCTAAAATATAGCTTTTGTTATTTTATTATTTTTATTGTTATTTCATAGCTTTTATTACATATAATTTTTTTTGAGATTACTGATGTAATATTACCTTTTTACATGGTGACTTGTTTCCGGTAGGGATCATTTGGATCAAGGTATCCTTCAGTGTTGATCCAATGTCTGAGTCTTTCTGCAGTGTCCTGGTTCATGAGATCTGTTTTGCTTTCCAGGAGTTTGAACCATGTGTTTACCATTTCTGTAGCATGCTCTGGAAAACTGTCCTCAAAAGCATCCAATCTGGTCAAGCTCATGTCTTCATTCTGAAATTTTCTTTCCATCATAAATGTTGGCATGGCGCCTATGATTGTCAGTTTGAAGGTGCCCTCAACGTCATCTTTGCTGATGGTTTTAGCCAATAACGTCTTGAGCTCTGGAGATTCTACTGTTGATAACTTATTATGTCTCTCATGTGGTGCATAAACAACTGGAAGTTTGCATTTTGCATGTTCAGATGAGTCTGTTGCGACCTCAAACATCGCTTTACTTAATTTGCTCCCTGTGTTAAAATGCCCAGCTTTCAATATACTGTTCTTTGATGGCTGTTTATCTCCATTGGTGATTTTTCCAGTTCCTTTCTTGTCTTTTACATTAGATTGGCCTTTCACTTTCTCACTTTCCTCCTTCATAATGTTCCACAATTTTTTTTTGTTTTGTTTTATTTGGTCCTGTGATTCTGCAGCCCCCTCTGATTTGAACCAGGTTGCAACTGTTAGGTCTTCAATCCACTTTTCACGTTGGAGAAAAGGCTCCCATTGTCTTGGTTTTTCTGTGAGGACCTCAGCCTCTTTAGATCGCAGGTCAGTTGCTGCTGAAGCAATGTCATCGTCACTGGAGTCTGGTTTCATGCCTCGTGCCATAGCACGATACAGGTCGCCGTTCTCTACACTCATGGTCTTGTTATTGATCTGCACATCATAATGTCCATCTGGGTGTTGGTCACTCTTGGGCCTATAGACCAGTGTCACAGTTTGACTGGCATCATCAGTGCTTGGGTTCATCTCCTGCATTTTGGTCAGCTTTCCATCTTTTCCCTCTGTTAAGATCACAACCTCAGTGCCGGTGGCTTCTGACAGGACTCTGATATCAACATTGCTACCAGTATTCGCTGAATTCTTCACCTTCTCAGCATGCGACTTTGACTGTTCCCCTGTACCTCCTGCCTGTGCACTGATTGGCATGTGTGCAATATATGAACTGTTCTGCCCTGCTGCAAGTACTTTCTCTGTGTGCCCAGTCATTTTAGCCAAGCTCACATAGTTCCCAATGACACCATTTGCTTCACTCTGAGCCATCGAAACAATGTGACTGGAGAACTTCTGGTGAAATGCTTTAACTAAAGCCTTTGCCAGTAAAGTGCTGATGGTGTTGCATATATCCTGTCTGAAGTCATTCAGCATCTTTTTCTCTGAGTCTGATCGGTCACTTGCCTGCACTTTCTGAGTAATGGCTCTTTCCTTTTGATGCTTTTCCAGCTCTTTACGCAGTCTTTTGAAAAATGTGTCTGAGAGGGTAAGCACGGCAACGGTCGCATCTGCTGCCAGCGCCCCCATGTGTGCCAATTGTGTACCAATCAGAATAGCTTTCAGAATAGGTTTTCCTCCAGTGTTTTTCCTAACGGTGTTAAGAGCTTTGGCGATGGATGAATTAAGCTCGTTTTTCCAGCTGAGGTCTTCAGAAAATGGCACTAAAGCACGGCTGCTGAGCTCTGTGAAAATGGCCTGTAATTTCTCATTCATTATCTTGCCCTGCAGGAGATCATTGAATTCCTGTTTATTGTCAATGTGAGAGAGTATAATTGAATCTGTTATTGCACGCAGGGGATCCTTTGCCATACTGGACTTCACTTCGTCACTGATTCCCTTTTTCACTGCCTTTTCTATTTCCTCCAGTATTTTGTTAATTATTTCATTCTCTGCCTTACTAATTCCATAGCCAACTGTTTCCTCTATGATTTTTTTAGCAGTAACTTTTACTGCATTCTTCATATTAGTCTTCATAGTAACACTAAACCCCTCTTTAGCCTGACTGGCAAAGAACTTCGGCGTTGCCTTTAGCTGTTTGTCAAATCCCTTCATTAACGTTTTAGCAGCTTTGAAGCCCTTTGAAACCAGCTTTCCGATTCCAAACCCAATGAGAGAGACGGCAATGGAAATGGCTTTATCTGTTGCCCATGATTGCCAGCTGAATTCTCCTGTTATCATAGACTTTATGCCAGTGATACAGTCTGAGATTCCTTCAGTGATGAGCCCCATACCGACTTGAGCTAGTGTCCCAAATGTAAATGCAGTGAGCAGTGCCCCTCCTATAATCTGTAAAACTCCAAGAAAGAACACCACCAGAGCTTCCCATGGGAAACGAGGCTCCTCTTCCACAGTAAAGATGTACATTAGACCTCGATCATAGAGATTGAAGGTTTCCATTTGGAGCTCTTCTTCAGTATTTGACACCAGGGTGAAGATTGGAGCTTTTTTTGCAAGAGCATTCCCCCCTTTTCCTTTAATTTCATCCAGTTTCTTGATGGCATCACTCATGTTTTTATCAAGATAACTGAGCATGTTGCACTTAGTGGAATACTGTTTTTCAAGGCTGCTTTCCTTACTCTTTGCAGATTTGGGAGCTGACATTTTTATAAAGCTCAGGCTAACCAAGCATTCCTCACTAAAGTACTTCAGAGAATCTTGTGCCTTCTTCAGATCATCTTTAGCTTGAGTGAGATAATCACCAGAATGTTGCTTTATAATGCAGTATGCATGATTGTAAAAAGCTATGGCTGCCCAACTTGCATCTTGGTTAATGGCTTTTTGAAAGAGCCTGGCACTGACATCCCATTTCTCTTCCTTCAGTGCAATATTCCCAAACTTGACGTAGTGGTAAATACTAGAAGATGGGGAATTCTGACTTTCAGTCTGCTTTTTTGCAAATGCCAAATCAGCTCTCAAGCTCTTCTGCAGTTCTCTTCTCTTCAATTGATCAATTTCTTCAGACTTTGCTTGCAGCCAAATCCCCCAGAACTCATTCATGATGGGGACAACAGCCTTCTGTTCATCTTCATCTGTGCTCTTGTAAATTTCTTGAAGGGTTTCACAGTACTCTGAAAACAGATCCTCTCGCAGTTTCATCTCATCAATATCCTTCTGCATGTCCTGCATCTGCTCTATTGCAAGACTATCCCTCATTTTCTTAGCTTCCTCCAGAGAAGACACTGCCCTGTAACACTCCTGCAGATGTTGAGTGGATATAACCAGCTGAGCAGATCCAGGGTTACCTTTGCGTGCGGTTCGCCCTAAGGCCTGGTGTTCCACTCTTTCATTCTCAGGAAGGAAGGAGAGGAGCACAAATAATCCTCCATTTTCATTTACCTCATCGGTGACTTTAATATTTGTCCCACGCCCTGCAAGGTTTGTGGCAAGAACCACATCACCAGGATTCAGTTTTCTATCTAGTGCACCCAAGCTGTTTGTGTCACTGCGTGCATAGACAATGACTTTACCTGGGATGCTGTCTTTTAGCTCTTCTTTTAGATCATAGACTTTATTGATGGTTTCACAGATCACCAGGGCTGCTCTCCCATTTCTGTGGGAATTTGTGGAAATTTGATCCAAAAGCACGCGTTTCACTTCTGACTTCCACTCTTCAGTAGAGGGCTTGAGAAAACCTTTAACCTCAAATAACTTTTTCCTGCTAAATGATGGCATTTCACAGGCAGAGAGACTTGGATATTGCTCTATCAAAAACATCATGTCTGATTTGCTCCCAAGTGTTCCAGTCAACCCATATATTTTCCCATTGTACTTTTTGAAAAATGAGACATTGGAAACATAGTTTGTCACTGCTGACATTGGGCTTATTTTGATTTGGTGTTTAATCTCCACAAATTGTTGTAGACCTTCACCCCATTTCTTATTCAGTTCAACAATACCTGTGGATTTGAAATCCACTGGATAGATATGGTCATCTTCCACAACATATTCCTGCCCTTCCTTCAGCCTCATAGCCAGGAAGGCATTCCGAACGCATGTTGCCAATTTTTTCTCCACCAGACCTTTCAGGAATCCAGGGATGTTGATTTTCTTTGCCTTGTTCTCACTTGGAGTGTAGTGCAGCTGATCAGATATTAATTCTGCAATGGGGTCAATGAGAATTTCTTCTGAATCATAGAGAGGACAACACAAGCCATCATCTAAAACAAGAAATTTAAGGGTTTTAACAACCTGCTTGTTCAGGCTCTGCTTTTTAAGACTAAGACATCCATTGTCATCTAACATGTAAACAGCAAACCCATAGGGGACATAGTCCTCAATTTCTTGAAAGAAATTAATTTGAGCATCCTGACTCACATTTTTCAGTTTTGCAAGAATTCCATCTTTTTCACTTTTGTAAATTTCCTCTGTAAATCCTTTTGGGACAACGCTGCACTCTTCAGCAATCTGCAAAATGTCCATTGGGTCATTGATTTCAGTTCCCTCTGTGTCCATTGAGTCAAATATAGCCTTGAAGAATGAAGCAGGAGGACCACGTACAAACGTTTCGTATCCTGTTGTCAAGAGACCATACTGGCATACATGGCCCCAGATCATGGTCAGAATAATGTTGAGGTGCTGCATGGAGACCATGGAACTGGACAGGTAGGTCATCTGTATTCCCTGGTCCAGAAGCAGCAAGTCCACTTCATCAATGATGATGCACTTATAGCCGCGATCGGGTCTCACATCCTTCATCTCAAATGTCTGGCGAAGGTGATCTGCTGCGAAGGTCTCCACAGTTCCATAGACTATATCCTTCTGGTAGCATTGCTTTCGATCTGTATCTTCAGTTTTATTGGTGTTTGTGTCCACTGTGAGGCCAAAGTAGTTGAAAAAGTCTGCGCATTCTTCTGCATCTCTCTGACATAACACTGGAGAGCTGGACAGCACGTCTACTTTTTCACCCCTAAGGGCACGCAGTGCTGCAAACATAGCTACAACAATAGACTTCCCTTCTCCGGTGCCCATCTGCAAGAGTTTTCCATTGTTAGCCAAGGATAAGAAGCACCAGCTTGTCATTTGAGTGCCTCTGGGCCAGCCCCTCTTCCCTAATATAGTAACATGTACAGCATTGCATAAGACAGCCAGTACCTCCTGAACATCTTCTGTCTTCATGCTTTGGCTCAGACTCCGAGCTCGCTGTGCATCTGCATGGTTTTCAATGTCACCAGTTTTAATCAGTTCTTGTACATGCTTTACTATAGTGAGTGATTTGTCCTGTGTTTCTTCATCAAGATCTTCCATGGCTCTTATTTCATCAAAGAGAGTATCAATACTTTTTTCTTTCTCTGCTTTGCAGTTATTTTGCAAGTGCAGAATCAGATCCTGCGTTTCTGATGAATCTATGAGCTGAAGGAGAGATTGTTGGTTCTCATCTTTCCACTCTGATGATATTTGATATGTTGTCATCAACCATAAAATCTTCATGATGGAAATAAAGCTTTCATCTTGATGCTGGGCAGTTAATGATCCAAGGAGTTTTAAGGTCTCTTCAGGTGACCAAAGTTTCTGAGCCACAAGATTTGACACCATCTGCAGAAATCCTTTTGCACTTGTTGGGGCTTGGAATTGCATTGCACAGGCAATTAAAACCTCAAAACACCATTTGACTATAGGAGAATTGCTGTTTTTCTTTATTTCTGCATCTGTGGCAACTCCTTTCATTAGTGTCTCAAGAAACGTAAGAAAAAAGACATCTCGAGAAGGTAATTTCGCTCCAGTAAGTTTTTGTGAGAGGGTCATAACCTTCATGTCTACATTATCTTTCAGGTCAGCATGGAGCACCTGGAACATTTCCCTAACAAAACTGTGCCTCACTTCCATTTTCTCACTGGAACATTTACCCATGAGACTTTGGAATTCTTCTGCTGCAAACCCAAGGGCCTCATTTTCCTTGAGCCTTGAAAAGTTCAGATTATGGCCAGCACCAAGACATCCATTTTCAATGATAAATCCACGAATAAACTGAGAGCTTCCTGCTTCCATCTTCGCTAAGCCATATTGAAAGTAATCGGTGACAAAGTCTTCAATGGCACCATACACAATGTCTGCTTCATAAACATCACTATATGACTTGTTAGCTTTCCTCCTGTTTGTGTTGAGTGAAATTCCCAGATGCTTGTAGAAGTTGGACCACTCCTTGTTTTCCTGCTCTGAAAGAGCCCCAGAGCTCAGCACTATATCCAGTTTGTTTCCCATGCAGATTTGCATGGCTGCTATCATGGCTGTGACACATGGATCTTCTTCAAACCCAACCAGCTTTGGTGGCTGACTTTTCTCAGCTAACACTACAGCACACCAGCGTATGATTTGACTCCGGGATGGCCACCAACCTTTTGTGTGGAAAACTGCTTTGCAGAGCTGAGTCAGGATTTCTTGGAAATCGTCATCACGCATGTTCTCAATTTTATAGTCACGTTTTAAAACTTTTGCATCTTCATTTTGTGAATGTTGCAGGGTGTTATAAGTGATGTTTGTGATACTCAGTACCCTCTTTATCACAGATTCATCCAAATTTCTGTGTTTCATTAATTCTGCTATTCTTTCAGGGACGTCAGAACCTTGGTTTTCGAGGGCCTGTTGGAAAGTTGTGTAGAAACTCTCAGGGCCAGCGAAGTCAATAGACTCAATGAGAGATCGTTCACAGTTATCTTTCCACACTGGAGATACATCATACACGTCTAGTAAAGTCAGGATTTTAGTTATTGAAACATCCTCTGCATTTTGCTCTGAAAATACTTTGAGGAGAGTCAATACCTCTGTGGGTTTCCATCCATTTGTTTGTGCAAGTCTGAGGTGCATTTCAGTGACTTCTTTGTGTATTTCTTTGCCATTGAGATGTGTGAGTGTGGAAAACAGAAGCCTCAGGCACTGGATTTCCATGTTTAAAACAAAAACAGAGGCCATTCCAATTGCATTGTCTAGTGACTCTGTGAGAGTGTAGAGGAAGTTTAGAACAAAGCAAGTCTCAGCAGACAGGTCGCCCTCAGCCCATTGTTTGGCAATGTGTACTGCATCAGTGTCTGAGTCATCATGGTCAGTGAAAAAATGCACAAGGCTCAAATACAGGGCTTGAGTGAGCAGGAAATTCTCAAAGGCATTATCTGCTGATTGGCTGATGTTCTGCACCAGAGACTGCACATGATTGGAGACCCTTTGCAGGGAAACTCCCTCAGATGTCCCCAGAGACAGGGTACACAGCTGTGTGATAAATACCTGTGCGTGCTGTAAAGTTCTGAGTGGTGGGCGAGCATTTGTCCATTTCTCAAACAGAAGGCTGTCCAGGGCCGACATAATCTGTCTTAGCTGACCATCTGCCAGGTGGCTGAGACTGAGGGTTGTAACTGGGGTGTCACATTGGGATGAGAGGACTTCTAGGAGGTCATCGCTGAATTCATCTGGTTCATCATGCGAAAACTCATCCAGCTGCTGTTTTAATACAGATTGCTTACGCTCAAATTCCACTGACTTTCTGCTCAACTGTTGTTGCTCCTGTTGCTGTTCAGCACGTTGTTGTGATTGCTGCAGTCTTTGGCTCAGTTTTTCTCTTCTTTGCTGCTGTTCCTGCGCTCTTCTTTGTTGCTCTGCCTGCTCTCTTCTTTGCTGCTGTCCCTGCACTCTTCTTTGTTGTTCTTCCTGCTCTCTTCTTTGCTGCTGTTCCTGCTCTCTTCTTTGCTGCTGGACCTGCTCTCTTCTTTGTTGCTCTTCCTGCTCTCTTCTTTGCTGCTGGACCTGCTCTCTTCTTTGTTGCTCTACCTGCTCTCTTCTTTGCTGCTCTTCCTGCTCTCTTCTTTCCCGCTGTTTCTGTGCTCTTCTTTGCTGCTCTTCCTGCTCTCTTCTTTGCTGCTCTTCCTGCTCTCTTCTTTGCTGCTCTTCCTGCTCTCTTCTTTGCCGCTGTTCCTGTGCTCTTCTTTGCTGCTGTTCCTGCTCTCTTCTTTGCTGCTGTTCCTGCTCTCTTCTTTGCTGCTGTTCTTGCTCTCTTCTTTGTTGCTCTTCCTGCTCTCTTCTTTGCTGCTGTTCCTGCTCTCTTCTTTGCTGCTCTTCCTGCTCTCTTCTTTCCCGCTGTTTCTGTGCTCTTCTTTGCTGCTCTTCCTGCTCTCTTCTTTGCTGCTCTTCCTGCTCTCTTCTTTGCTGCTCTTCCTGCTCTCTTCTTTGCCGCTGTTCCTGTGCTCTTCTTTGCTGCTGTTCCTGCTCTCTTCTTTGTTGCTCTTCCTGCTCTCTTCTTTGCCGCTCTTTCTGTGCTCTTCTTTGCTGCTGTTCTTGCTCTCTTCTTTGTTGCTCTTCCTGCTCTCTTCTTTGTTGCTCTTCCTGCTCTCTTCTTTGCTGCTGTTCTTGCTCTCTTCTTTGTTGCTCTTCCTGCTCTCTTCTTTGCTGCTGTTCCTGCTCTCTTCTTTGCTGCTGTTCTTGCTCTCTTCTTTGTTGCTCTTCCTGCTCTCTTCTTTGCTGCTGTTCCTGCTCTCTTCTTTGCTGCTCTTCCTGCTCTCTTCTTTCCCGCTGTTTCTGTGCTCTTCTTTGCTGCTCTTCCTGCTCTCTTCTTTGCTGCTGGGCCTGCTCTCTTCTTTGTTGCTCTGCCTGCTCTCTTCTTTGCCGCTGTTCCTGCTCTCTTCTTTGTTGCTCTTCCTCCTCTCTTCTTTGCTGCTCTTCCTGCTCTCTTCTTTGCTGCTCTTCCTGCTCTCTTCTTTGTTGCTCTCCCTGCTCTCTTCTTTGCTGCTCTTCCTGCTCTCTTCTTTGCCGCTGTTTCTGTGCTCTTCTTTGTTGCTCTTCCTGCTCTCTTCTTTGTTGCTCTTCCTGCTCTCTTCTTTGCCGCTGTTTCTGTGCTCTTCTTTGCTGCTGTTCCTGCTCTCTTCTTTGTTGCTCTTCCTGCTCTCTTCTTTGCTGCTGTTCCTGCTCTCTTCTTTGCCGCTGTTCCTGCTCTCTTCTTTGCTGCTCCTGCTCTCTTCTTTGCCGCTGTTCCTGCTCTCTTCTTTGCTGCTCTTCCTGCTCTCTTCTTTGCCGCTGTTTCTGTGCTCTTCTTTGTTGCTCTTCCTGCTCTCTTCTTTGTTGCTCTTCCTGCTCTCTTCTTTGTTGCTCTTCCTGCTCTCTTCTTTGCCGCTGTTTCTGTGCTCTTCTTTGCTGCTGTTCCTGCTCTCTTCTTTGTTGCTCTTCCTCCTCTCTTCTTTGCTGCTCTTCCTGCTCTCTTCTTTGCCGCTGTTTCTGTGCTCTTCTTTGCTGCCGTTCCTGCTCTCTTCTTTGTTGCTCTGCCTGCTCTCTTCTTTGTTGCTCTTCCTGCTCTCTTCTTTGCCGCTGTTTCTGTGCTCTTCTTTGCTGCTGTTCCTGCTCTCTTCTTTGTTGCTCTTCCTCCTCTCTTCTTTGTTGCTCTTCCTGCTCTCTTCTTTGCCGCTGTTTCTGTGCTCTTCTTTGCTGCCGTTCCTGCTCTCTTCTTTGTTGCTCTTCCTGCTCTCTTCTTTGACGCTGTTTCTGTGCTCTTCTTTCCTGCTGTTCCTGCTCTCTTCTTTGCTGCTCCTCCTGCTCTCTTCTTTGCCGCTGTTTCTGTGCTCTTCTTTGCTGCTGTTCCTGCTCTCTTCTTTGCTGCTCTTCCTGCTCTCTTCTTTGCTGCTCTTCCTGCTCTCTTCTTTGCTGCTCTTCCTGCTCTCTTCTTTGCCGCTGTTTCTGTACTCTTCTTTGCTGCTGTTCCTGCTCTCTTCTTTGTTGCTCTTCCTGCTCTCTTCTTTGCCGCTGTTTCTGTGCTCTTCTTTGCTGCTGTTCCTGCTCTTTTCTTTGCTGCTCTTCCTGCTCTCTTCTTTGCTGCTGTCCCTGCTCTCTTCTTTGCTGCTGTCTCTGCCTTTCCTCTCGCTCTCTGATTGGCTTATAAAAGCAGTCGCTACAGAAGTAATCAGAGTGACCAACCTGCCTGAAGTATTCACCTCCATTGAACACGTATACCTGTCTGCAATCAACAGTCTGTGTAGTGTAATCTGAGAAGGATCTGCAGGGAGGCAGTACACTCCAGCAGGTGCCACATCTCAGAGAGTCACCCATGTTACTTTCTGAGGGTTGGTTCCCCATTATTTATTCTTCAGAAGCTATGTTGTGGCTTCCTTTTTTAAAGCATTTTTCTGAAAGATATAAAAATTGTCAGTTTAATTAGTTTATAATGGAAATCTAATTATTTCCATTATCTTACATACTTGTGTCATCTTTGGGATTTGTTCTTTCCAAATATCATAATGTTCTGCATTATGTTTATCAAAGGAGTTTCATTTAAATACACAATAATACTGCAAAGCCATGTAGCTTCCATGTGATCTACAAAAACACATTACATGATCACATGGCTTTACTGCTGATTGGCTGTAATATCAACACCCAATATATACAGTACTGTGCAAAAGTCTTAGGCACCCTAGCTTTTTAAATATAATGTATAGTATATATTTGGTCTTAGGGTTTGTTCATTTTTTGTTTTCTGCATAAGTGTGTCAGTAGAAAAGAGCAAATTGAGATTTCCATACATGAATTTTCCAAAAAATGAAATTTTACAGATACATTTTTGTATTTTGTTAAATAAAGTAATATTTTAAGTAATAGACTGCTTTTCAGATAAAAACTTGGTCAAGGGTCTCTGGGATTATCTGGAGAGCCAGAAGCAAGCAAAACAGCCAAAATCTGTAGAAGAACTGTGGCAAGTTCTCCAAAATGCTTGGAACAACCCATAGCCGATTTTCTTATAAAAATGCAGGACAGTGTAGTTTTAAAGACAAAGGGTGGTCACACCAAACATTGATTTTATTTAGTTTTTAACTATTTACTGCTCTTTATATTATTTTTTCGATATTTATAACCTTTCATTTCTTTATTTTTGAAAGCATCTTAGCTGTTACAGCATTTTTTTTTACAGGTGCCTAAGACTTTTGCACAGTACTGTAGGTGTCACACGCTGGTGCGACATCCCTGGGAGGTGGATGCGGCAGTTCCGGGTCTGCACTGTTGGTGGCCGCATGCAGAGAGAGAGAACGCACCCACAACAAAAAGATAGCAAATAAACAAACAGCTTCACCCTTCCCATTCACAGGTTCCAGGCATAAACAATAAACTAAAATAACTAAAATTAAAAAAGACAAAAGTAAGCATAACTGAGCGACAGCTTTTCAGCTTGCCACTCGTATGTGGCCAACTTTTCACAGTTGCTCAATACACTGCTTTGCAGTGGCCATTTACTTTCTTCTTGTCTTTTGTGCTCAAAATAAGCGCTCTCTCTCAGTGTGTGCTCCCAGTCTCGGCCCCAAACTGTGGAGAGGAACATGCCTTTAAGCACCTGGGCTGATTATTTAACACAATCCAGGTGTGTGTGGTCTCTCCACCAGTCGGTGTTTCTGAGACAAACCTGGTCACCGGCAGACTGAATGCCACACTATGATTTCCCCCAAAAGGCCCCACTCTTATAGTTGCCTTTAGGTTTAAAATGCCAAAACTCCAGTCAGTGTATCCAAAGATGAAATGCTTTTTCCAGCACATCCAGGTAATGTAACTGCATTGGGGGGCTTGATTAACAAACACAGGCAGAGGGACCATTTCACAGACTGCTGCAGTTACAGACAAATGTCTCCCCACTTTGCCTTCCATACGGCCTCTAGTGCAGCATTTATATACAAGTTTAAATAAACGTAAGTTAAATATGAGTATACGCTTTTGCTGACTGTATAACATACTTAAAAGAGGAAGAAGAAAAAAGCATTCTGTCCTTTAGATGAACTAGAGTGTACGAGACTATAAAATGTGTGTATAAGTTATGGTTTTACTGATAAGCAGAACATCTTATCCACCTGTGCTGCAAGTGCCCCTTTAAACTGTCTTTAATACCGGGTCAGAGATTGAGCCTGTTTTCACAGAGAAATTGGGTGTTGTAATTTTTATAACTTAGTTACCTGGCTGATGTTCCACACACATTCAGGTCAGACTACTTGGGGGGTATTAACAGGACATTTCTGTAAACGAGCATGCATGCACAGTCGACCTACCTGGTATAAATAAAGGGTAATACAAATAAAACATAAGAATTGCTGCTCAGACTGTTGCCTCGGTGATTGGGTCAGTACTCAGCCTGCCTGTTCAAGTTGCTTGGATACGTGAGTGTGTAATCCTGCTTTGTGATACACCCGTCTGCAGGGTGTGAGACATATCATCTCTTATCCTCTCTTTAGAAATAATACAAGCATGTCAGTGTCACACTGCGTGGAAATGAAATATAATAATAACACAACTACAGCCAGATACATTAGGTTAAAACAGTCTTTTATTCTCCCTCAAGTATGTATGTTATTTTGAAAAATATATGCCATTTTTTTACTTTTTAATGAGCATTATATCATATGTGCATTGCCATTGATTTCTATTATTTGTATGTGAGTCAATACACCAGAAAAAAATTATATAAACTTTATGGGACATGAAATTAATGTGAAATAAAGGGGTAAACGCGCGCCCACACATCTGTAAGAAACCCCTCAGATACACCAAATGGTGCGTCCAGGTCGTCAACAGCAAGAATCCAAAACCTGTCACGAAACTTCCGCAAACCACCTGTAGTCTTACCCAGTGCTACTGGAACGGGATTCATTTAATGTCATCTTGATTATCTGACTTCAGAATAGTGTTTTAACTTTTCCTCTGTGCTAGCAGTGATGCATAGAAGGAGGAGACTGATGCCCGCCAGTAGTGTGGCTCTATACAGATCGCTGTCCATCTTGGTAGATGCAGACGTGTCTTTGGCTTGTGCAGCCTGCATATCTACAGTTGTGTATCCTGCTATGACACCAGCGTATAGGCGAGTGACTGCAGTGGGGTGCAGATATCCTGAGTTCTATGTGTATGTTAGGACCTTAAAACTGCTAGGTGTGCAGTGGTCACAGTCAAAGAGGAATGCCAGGCTAAACTGCTAGGTGTGCAGTGGTCACAGTCAAAGAGGAATGCCAGGCTAAACTGCTAGGTGTGCAGTGGTCACAGTCAAAGAGGAATGCCAGGTTAAACTGCTAGGTGTGCAGTGGTCACAGTCAAAGAGGAATGCCAGGTTAAACTGATTGCAGTTTATTGTTCAGTGCATTCAGAAATATACAATGGTATAAAATGTGAGTGGTGAAATGACAATACATATGTAAGTCAACATTGTAATATATGGAGTCAAATTATTTTCTTTGAGTGAAAGTTGATGGCTTTTGTTGTCAGATCCAATTACTCCACGGAAACGTGTAGCTGGAATTCATTTTAAATTTCATATTTAGCTGGTCCCATTTCTGGCTTTTTCTCTGGCATGTGGTTGCTAGTAATACCCAATAAAGTGAGTACAACACCATATGACTGAAAACAGTGGCAGGTCAAGCCTGCCATCTTATTGTCTCGTGCCAAAATGGTGTGGAGCAGAGACTTCACCGTGGACACTGTGCTCTAGACTGCTCATTGCTATAACGCATTTTTGAGATATCTACACTAGCTCTGCGCAACACCCAGCAGTGAGCACATTGCCTGTCCTGTTTGGTGTGACCCTTGAAAAGCTTGTTTTATGTTTCCCCAGAGCACAGTATTCACAGTGCTGTCCCCAACTGGTGGTCTTCACCACACTCCTACATGAAGCCATTTCTCATATTCCCCCAGTAGTCTATTGCAGTTATCATCACTATTCAGAATGCAAATTCCTGAAATGTCCTGCACATTTAGACTGTATTTTACACAGAGTCCTATCAGCATATGAAGATTAAAAGTATACTTACAGGAAAGGAGAATGGAGCCCAGTCCTTTCTGTCACTTGGAGAGGAACTCACAAGATTTATTTGCTGAAGCAGGTGACACCCTTCCACTGGACACACCCACTCTCTGAGACACAAGCTTTTTATTGGTTACACCTACTGCACAGGACACACCTACTCTCAGACACAAGCTTTCTATTGGTTACACCTACTGCACAGGACACACCTACTATCAGACACAAGCTTTTTATTGGTTATGGCTTCTGTACAGGGCATGCTGACTTTACAGAACACACCCAAACTACCAACAACTCATGTTGTCAGCAATTATGAAACATATCACTGTCAGTTAACTTGTATTAAACTGTGGCTTGACAGAGCAGGGTATTTATATGACACCACTAGTTGGTTTTGATGATAACTGTCCCTATGAGTGAGTTCTCTCACAACCTTTGTGTTTGAGTACGGTGGTGGCACAGCACTGAATGCAGTGCCATGGGAAGCTGGCTATTGTTGCATCCAAAAATGTGAAGTGATGAGTCTTACGTTGAACAAGTAATGAATGATATATCTATATAGCCCTGTATAGCCCTCCATCCATCAATAATCTAACTCGCTTATTCCTGGTCAGGTTGCGGGGGGTGCTGGAGCCTATCCCAGCATGCATTGGGCGAGACGGCAGGAATACAGCCTGGACAGGTCACCAGTCCATCACAGGGCGCATACACCATTCACTCACACCTCAGAGCAATTTAAACTCTCCAATTAACTTAACTTGCATGTCTTTGGACTGTGGGAGGAAACCCACGTGGACACGGGGAGAACATACAGACTCCATACAGAAAGGCCCCTGCTGGGATTTGAACCAACAGTGCTACCCACCGCACCACCCTATTTTTTATTTATATTTATTTTTTATTTATATTTATTACTTGTATAACAACATATATGGGGTTATCAGGAATTGGCATTATGTTTTACTGCCTTAAGTTGGAACTGAGCCTTTTGCTGTTAACTCTGTCTTCTGTTCATGTTCTTGAAGCTCATAACTCGTCTTCTGTTCATGAAGCATTAAAGGGGAAGTGAAGCTCTCAATGTGACTCTGACTTGCTCGCCTTTTACATTAGATAAGACATGGCCCTTCATTCAAATCTTAAATTGGCCCTGTATTTGCTAGAAATTTCAACTAAAGTTTGCTTTTTTAACAGTTACTAGCACTAGGGCACTCAATCACTTGGTTTGTCTTTTCTGTTCAATGCATTCCTGTTGCTATATTGCATTTCAGATTTGAATGTAGGGCCATATCTTATATAATGTAAAAAGCTAATTAATCAGTGACATTATCGGGTACCTCACTTCCTCTTATAGATCCTAAACAATCAGCTGGTCCTGATCTGTTAATCCAATAGCTTCTGAAGCTTGCTGCACCACTTTTTGTCGAACTCTTCATTCATATTTTTAATCTGTCTCTGCTTTGAACCTCTGTTCTTAAATTACTGTTTTACCACTGTCTCAATCTCCATTTTATGTTTGAAACTTGTCAGCTGTCTTGTTGGGTAACTTCGTCAGGTCCCCGTTGTAAAACAGATTTCGATCTCAGTGGGGTTTTCCTGGTTAAATACAGGTTCAATAAAATAAGAATTTCATTTAAATAAACCTAAATAAAATAAAAGCAAATGGTAAATGTCATGTAGTAGAGACAGGATTTCAAGAGCAGGCTTGATATGGTGCTTGATACTATCTAGTTGTACTAGGTAAACCGAGCCCTAGGTACACTTTAGTGGTAGTTAAATGGTGAGTATTGTTAGGCTGGAGGTTTTTGTCATCAAGTTATACTACGTTATGTTGTGTTATGTTAAATAATAAATAAAAATATTATAGTAATACAACCGCACAACACAACAGCAAGGCTAGCTATTGCTGCCTAGACACTGGTAAAATTACCCCGGAAAGTTGTGTCCAAGATTATTTTTAAGTAAAAGTCATCTTTTTGTATTACTGTAGGTATACATTGAAAAAAAGTTTGTATTTTGGTTTATTGTTTAATAAATGTGCATGTATAAATGAATTCTTCTCTATCTTAATTAAAAATAAATTAAAAAAACTACCAGTGGCCTGGTAATTTTGGCCTGTACTGTGTGTGTCATAGAAGGTGGCCACTCTTCGTGTAGGGCGGTGAGGTTTCTGTATTACGTGCAGCATGGAGAGATCTGCACACTTAGGAGTGCTAAGCATCCTGGGGGGGAAGGATGAACCACAGAAGTTTTGCTTGGTAAAAACACAAGTAATACACATATCTCTAGTCACCTATGCTGAAGTTCATCTAAAGGTCAGTGTTTTTTCTCTTCTTTCTTTTTCACTATGTTTTGCTATCAGCAAAGGCATATACTTACATTGAACTTCCACACTCACCCCTTTTGTTCTCCTTTAAGGACAACATGGCCTTCCCCTGGGGATGGGTAGGGATGGCCTGGGGTCCTAACCATGGGAGAACCCATCTCCATGTGGAGGAGGGGCTGGCCTGGGGTCCTAACCATGTGAGAACCCATCTCCATGTGCAGGAGGGGATGGCCTGGGGTCCTAACCATGCGAGAACCCATCTCCATGTGCAGCAGGGGATGGCCTGGGGTCCTAACCATGCGAGAACCCATCTCCATGTGCAGGAGGGGATGGCCTGGGGTCCTAACCATGCGAGAACCCATCTCCATGTGCAGGAGGGGATGGCCTGGGGTCCTAACCATGCGAGAACCCATCTCCATGTGCAGGAGGGGATGGCCTGGGGTCCTAACCATGCGAGAACCCAGCTCATTTCCTGGGGTGAAATGTAAATGAAATGTAAATGACACATATCCCCAGTGGTGCCTGCAGGATGCTCTCCCAAGGTACACACATACAATAAATAAATAAAGAAATCATTTGCAGTTCAGTTCAGTTTTATTTGTATCGCGCTTTTTACAGAGAACTGTCACAAAGGCGCTGTACAGAGTAGCAAGGCAAGAGGCTGAGCAAAAAGAGCAAACACTAGGCCTGAACCCCCAAATAGCAGGTACATGAGGTGAAAAACTCCCAGAGGGGAGAAAACCCTCAAAGGGCGGTGCGAAAAAACTCCCCAATGGGATGAAATATCGAGAGCAACCCAGCTATAGAGGGGGAGCCCATCCTCCACTGGCCAGCCTGATGTAAAGTAGTAGAAAGCAAATAAAATGGGTTGAACAGGTTACAGCTGATGTGAAAGCTAACAGGAATAATGGAAGACCAAATGGTATAGTTGAGAATAGTGCAGTGTAGAGGAGCCGGATGATGGATCTGGAGCTCCAGACAGAATCAAGGCATGGGCAGGGGAGGAGCAGGGCTGAAGCAGTCCATGACCATGGAGCGAGAGACTGGAGCGATCCCGTGGATTCAGGCCGGAAAAGAGGCTGGAGGGGACTTTGGACTCAGGGCGAGGTAAGGGGCAGGAGCCCCATGGAAAGAGAAACAGAGAAGACAGGGTTAAGGTCAGCTAGACACTTGATGCTAAGCTACCTAGTGTGTCAACTCCATATAAAGTTGACACACTAGATATTCCTGGGACATTTTGTTTCAAATTCAGTTGTATTTTTGTACGTTTTCATTCCAAAACCTTTATTTGTTGTTTAAATAAAGAATAGAATAAAGGGTTAGGGTTCTAGAATTTTCATAAGGCAAATCTTTTTTCCTAGTTATGGTCAGCCAAGACTTCTAGCTAGCTCAACCATGTGTGCAGTTGGCAACTGGAATGTGCTGCAACCTTTTGCGTGCTATCCGGGAAAGTTGTTGTTTTTGTTCATTTTAGAGCCGTGGGGGAAGATGTCCGGAAATCCCACCAGGTCCTGATCTGGAAACAGCACATCCTACATGGATGTGCGTGTGAAAAGGCCTTAAGGATCCACTGTGCAAGAGGATTTGCAGGTAATTCTGCGCTATTTTGCGGTGTTTGCTAAATGCGGAACAGTTGAGCAGCGTGCGGAACAGTTGAGCAGGTTGAGCAGGGTGCGGAGCAGGTGAGCAGGTTGAGCAGGGTGCGGAGCAGGTGAGCAGGGTGCAGAGCAGTTGAGCAGGGTGCGGAGCAGGTGAGCAGGGTGTGGAGCAGTTGAGCAGCGTGCGGAATGGGTGAGCAGGGTGCAGAGCAGGTGAGCAGGGTGCGGAACGGGTGAGCAGGGTGCAGAGCAGGTGAGCAGGGTGCGGAACAGTTGAGCAGGGTGCGGAGCAGGTGAGCAGGGTGCAGAACAGTTGAGCAGGGTGCGGAATGGGTGAGCAGGCTGCAGAGCAGGTGAGCAGGGTGCGGAACAGTTGAGCAGGGTGCGGAGCAGGTGAGCAGGGTGCAGAACAGTTGAGCAGGGTGCGGAGCAGGTGAGCAGGTTGAGCAGGGTGCGGAGCAGGTGAGCAGGGTGCAGAACAGTTGAGCAGGGTGCGGAACGGGTGAGCAGGATGCAGAGCAGTTGAACAGGGTGCGGAACGGGTTAGCAGGGTGCAGAGCAGGTGAGCAGGGTGTGGAGCGGGTGAGTAGGGTGCAGAGCAGTTGAGCAGGGTGCGGAGCAGGTGAGCAGGGTGTGGAGCAGGTGAGCAGGGTGCGGAGCAGGTGAGCAGGGTGAGCAGGGTGCGGAACAGTTGAGCAGGGTGCAGAGCAGTTGAGCAGGGTGCGGAGCAGGTGAGCAGGGTGCGGAGCGGGTGAGTAGGGTGCAGAGCATTTGAGCAGGGTGCGGAGCAGGTGAGTAGGGTGAGGAACGGGTGAGCAGGGTGAGCAGGGTGCAGAGCAGGTGAGCAGGATGTGGAGCAGTTGAGCAGGGTGCGGAATGGGTGAGCAGGGTGCAGAGCAGGTGAGCAGGGTGCGGAACGGGTGAGCAGGGTGCAGAGCAGGTGAGCAGAGCGGAACAGTTGAGCAGGGTGCGGAGCAGGTGAGCAGGGTGCAGAACAGTTGAGCAGGGTGCGGAATGGGTGAGCAGGGTGCAGAGCAGGTGAGCAGGGTGCGGAACGGGTGAGCAGGGTGCAGAGCAGGTGAGCAGGGTGCGGAACAGTTGAGCAGGGTGCGGAGCAGGTGAGCAG
The DNA here is from genome assembly GCF_013347855.1 of Anguilla anguilla. Taxonomy (NCBI): domain Eukaryota; kingdom Metazoa; phylum Chordata; class Actinopteri; order Anguilliformes; family Anguillidae; genus Anguilla; species Anguilla anguilla. The sequence continues at coordinate 65,785,093 of NC_049205.1, forward strand.
GGTGCAGAACAGTTGAGCAGGGTGCGGAGCAGGTGAGCAGGTTGAGCAGGGTGCGGAGCAGGTGAGCAGGGTGCAGAACAGTTGAGCAGGGTGCGGAACGGGTGAGCAGGGTGCAGAGCAGTTGAACAGGGTGCGGAACGGGTTAGCAGGGTGCAGAGCAGTTGAGCAGGGTGCGGAGCAGGTGAGCAGGGTGTGGAGCAGTTGAGCAGGGTGCGGAGCAGGTGAGCAGGGTGCGGAATGGGTGAGCAGGGTGCGGAATGGGTGAGCAGGGTGCGGAGAAGTTGAGCAGGGTGCGGAGTGGGTGAGCAGGGTGCGGAATGGGTGAGCAGGGTGCGGAGCGGGTGAGCAGGGTGCGGAGCGGGTGAGCGGGGTGCGGAGCAGGTGAGCAGGGTGAGCAGGGTGCGGAACAGTTGAGCAGGGTGCGGAGCAGTTGAGCAGGGTGCGGAGCAGGTGAGCAGGGTGCGGAGCGGGTGAGCAGGGTGAGCAGGGTGAGCAGGGTGCGGAACAGTTGAGCAGGGTGCAGAGCAGTTGAGCAGGGTGCGGAGCAGGTGAGCAGGGTGCGGAGCGGGTGAGTAGGGTGCAGAGCATTTGAGCAGGGTGCGGAGCAGGTGAGTAGGGTGAGGAACGGGTGAGCAGGGTGAGCAGGGTGCGGAGCAGGTGAGTAGGGTGCGGAACGAGTAAGCAGGGTCAGCAGGGTGCGGCTGCACTGTTCTCACATTTTGTTGTGTTCAGTTCAGCATGTTGCTGTAGGTTCCCATCTCCTGAGGAACTGAAAATGTGTATCTGTCACATGTATAATCGCACTGCACCACAATTTAAAAAAACACACAGAAACACACAAATCAAGACAGGTCAACTTCTGTTTTCCTAACCTTAAGGTTCCCATGCATATACACACAGGCACACATACACACACGTACACACACTGTCCATGTGACAAGTACAACTCCTTGACATGAGAAAGACAAACTGGCTGCTCTTAGGGACGTGTGGGAGAAGTGGGGGAAGTTGCTCTGGATAAGAGGCTCTACTAAATGCCTGTAATGTAATGTGATGTGATGTAGTGCTTGCTGGGCCAGTGCAACCCTGGACCTGAAGTCGCGTTGGGGGAATGACTGGGTCCTTTTAGAGGCCATTGTCCTTTTAGGCAGTACATCCTCAGCAAGACAGAGGAATGTGGCTTCAAAAACTCATTAAAAATGCATAGACTACGGTGTCGGTGGCATTGTTCTGAATGGCCTGTTCTCGTCATTATGTAATGTTATGGTGTTAAAAGGACAATCCATATATTTCTGAACTATAAACTGGGTTACAAGAGACATTCAAAACATGACGAGGGCCTGTACCAAAGTGTTCCAGTCTGGAGACATGAAATACAGTCGTACAAGAAAAGCAAATAAACATTCACCCGTCAGTGCCGCAATAAAACGAAATTACAACGCAGCCACGCACCTGGGGTTTGGCAGGGTATTCAAATACTCTAGGCAGGAATCAAGGTGAAAGATATTAACGTTTTGAAATATTAAAATGATCTCCCTGTAAACCTTGGTTAAACAATACGTGTTGCAGGCTTAACATAAACCTTAGTTAAAGCGACCTCTACTGGCAGTTAGGTGGTTTCAACAAGACACAGCAAGGGGGTTTAGGCTAAAACACAGGTGCGCATAAAACCACAGATTCAGGGGACACGCCGATCAATTTTGCGAGACCGCATGACCGTGAACCTGTATTAGGTTTAAACAACGGGGGTTTACCTTGATACAGTCTATGATTTAAACTCGTTCTGAACTCTAACCCGCTGCAAAGCTAATGACATAGCAGCCGCCGCACAAGGTTAGCTCTCTTTTTCTTTTTTAGAGCATTATATGTTTCACTTAACTGAGCCAACAGGAAGACAGCTGAGTCAGAACGGACCACAGCTTAATTCGGTTTGACCTCCTGTACGGTGGCAATATGTAACGACCCGTTGCATGCTGGGAACCGTGCTGCTTCAATTCATTCGAGTCAGGAAACGAAACACTTGTTGTATCCGACCGAATTTTTCGGCATGGCGCTGACCCGTCTTGAACGGTTCTTAACCTGGGTGTTGCGCGCATTTGTGGCGTTTCTGTTCGCCGCCTTTCAGCTGCTTGCACCCCGGCAGTCGGACGGGTCCTCTAAACTCCCACCAATCACAAACCCTCTGCTGATGATATCGGGGATACAGCTCGCGCAGAAGATACGCCGAAAGGAGGTGCGTATATGCAGCTCTCATTAGGCGAAACTTAAATACGGTACCACATGATATGTGATACTGCAGTATTTGGTATCGCTGTAATACACTGTAAAACATGGCTGCGTTCGAATTGCATTTGGAAACAAGTAGTCTGTATAGCCTACTTTGTATTTGTTTGGGAGGCGTTGTCGTAGTGGGGTTATGTGGCATGCTGAGAGTTTTCGTTTATTTATCTGTTTGTATTTGTCAAATGATCCAATAGAATGGTTGAGTCGTGAGGTGTTCCTGGCACGGCATTTAAGTGTCCCATGGGTATCTGCCCGTAACAGTTATCAGCAACGTCGCCAGCTTTGTTTAGTGCGAGGTTGCTTTTCTAGATTGCATAGTTAGAGCTTCTACAATACGCTCACAGTCATAAGGTCAAAAGATTATCCTCTGTAGCCTACTAGAAAGAACACGAAGGGAATTGCACCATGCAGTGTCACGGGTTTCTATAATTATTTAGGCTGCGTTACATTTTTTCAGACGCTCTGGATAAGAGATTTTACTAGTCGGATTAATTAGGGTACCTAGCTCAAGGGTAGTGCCTCATCTGGGAATGAAACCTACAGCCCAAGTTGCAAACCCAATTTCCTAAACATTATGCTGGGCTTCCACCCCCACATAACAACATTTCTGTGTGTTGTACTTGATTGTTGAAATGGACAGAAGTTTGAATGCAAGTAGTTGGGTTTAGGGACTAAAATAAGACTACATTTATGAATGAGTAGCATTTATTTGCAGTGTTGCACTGTAGCAGTGTTGTACAGACCAACTGTAGCAGTATTGTCATTCAGTCTGTATCAGTATTGTCATGCAGACTGTAGCAGTATTGTCATGCAGACTGTAGCAGTGTTGTAATTCAGACTGTAGCGGTGTTGTACAGGCTGACTGTAACGATGTTGTTCAGACCGGCTGTAGCAGTATTGTCATGCAGGCTGTAGCATTGTTGTCATGCTGACTGCAACAATGTTGTACAGGCTGTAGCAGTGTTGTACAGGCTAACTGTAGCAGTGTTGTACAGGCTGACTGTACCAGTGTCGTCATACGGACTGTAGCAGTGTTGTACAGGCTAACTGTTGCAGTTTTGTAACAGGCGGACTGTAACAGTGTTGTACAGACTGACTGTAGCAGTGTTGTCATGTGGATTGTAGCAGTGTTGTACAGGCTGACTGTAACAGTGTTGTACAGGCTGTAGCAGTGTTGTACAGGCTAACTGTAACAGTGTTATACAGACTGACTGTAACAGTGTTGTACAGGCTAACTGTAACAGTGTTGTACAGGCTAACTGTAGCAGTGTTGTACAGACTGACTGTAGCAGTGTTGTACAGGCTAACTGTAGCAGTGTTATACAGACTGACTGTAACAGTGTTGTCATGTGGACTGTTGCAGTGTTTTACAGACTGACTATAGCAGTGTTGTACAAGCGGACTCTAACAGTGTTGTACAGGCAGACTGTTGCAGTGTTGTATAGGCGGACTGTTGCAGTGTTGTCATGTGGACTGTAGAGGAGTTGTACAGGCTAACTGTAGCAGTATTGTGCAGGCTGACTGTAATCAATGTTTGGTTGTATTTGTTCCCCCAGGTAATGAGTGTAGAGGTGGTCCAGGCATATATTGATCGCATCCAGGAGGTCAATCCCCTCATTAACGCCATGGTTAAGGACAGGTCAGTCTCTGCAGAGATAACTGTATTTAGTGTGTGTGTGTGTGTTCGTGTAGCGTGTTGTGTTTGTATAGTATGTGTAGCATGTTTAGCGTGAGTGTTATGTTTGTGTAGTGTGTTTAATGTGTATAGAGTGAGTGTAATGTGTTTACATAGTGTTTGTATAGTTGTGTCCTCAGTGTGTAGTGTTTATATTTATGTGTAGTGATTTTGTTGACTGGGCCCATCAAACATTTCATTTAAAGAGCTGACAAGGACTGGAATTTTATCCCAGCACATTCTAGAATCTACATGGTCACGCTTTGTTTCTGCCTGACTTTGGCAACATGAGGAAAATGCTACAGGCCTAGCCTATAGGCTACAAGTCACACTGCATGCTATGTTAAGGATCCCATCCAAAACTGCCAAAAAGTCACAGAAAGCGCAAGAAACTGAGAAAATCACAGAAATGACAAAATAAATACTTCAACAGGGAAAGTAACTTAACTGGAGAAAATGTCAACAGTCTATCGAAATTCCTGCCAGTTATTTGAGCACTAAAAATTATCCAGATGCCCATCCCTAGTGTTTGAGTTGTGTGTGAGTATTGCTTATGACTGTGTTAATATAGTGTTTGTGTAGTGTCAGTGTGAGTGTTGTGTGTGATTAGTGTGCATGTAGGGTGTGAGTAGTGTGCGTGTAGTGTGTTTAGTGTGAGTGTAATGTGTGAGTGTAGTGAGTGTGTGCTTCCCGAACACGTCTCCTGTCTGTTCTGGCCCCACGATGGAGGAATGACCTCCCCGTGGAGAACAGCTGAGACACTGACCCACTTCAAGCGACGACTGAAGACTCACCTCTTCAGGCTGCACCTCTCCCCATCCCTCCCTACCTCCCTGTAAATGACTGTAAGCCTAGGGTTGTAACTAGGTAGCTGTTTTGTAGGTGACTTAGTTAATTCACCTGCCCTAATTACTGCTTGTATTTTTGCATAGACTGCGTTGTTGCTGATCTCGTTCGTGTTAGTGTTAAATAGTTTAACCTTCAGGGTCCAAGTTGAACTATGCGGTTGTTCCCTGCACTTGGACCGGTACTTCTCTCTAGGGTTTTCGTCATACTTGTTCCTGGTTATGTTTATACACTTTGTTGTACGTCGCTCTGGATAAGAGCGTCTGCCAAATGCCTGTAATGTAATGTAGTGTGTGATTAGAGTGTGTGAGAGTGTGTGTGAGTAGTGAGCAGTGTGAGTATAGTGTGAGTGTACTGTGTGTGAGTGTAGTGTGTGATTAGAGTGTGTGAGAGTGCATGAGAGTGTGTGAGCAGTGTGAGTATTGTGTGAGTGTACTGTGTGTGAGTGTAGTGTGTGATTAGAGTGTGTGAGAGTGCATGAGAGCGTGTGTGAGTAGTGAGCAGTGTGAGTGTACTGTGAGTGTAGTGTCTGATTAGAGTGTGTGAGAGTGCATGAGAGTGTGTGTGAGCAGTGTGAGTATTGTGTGAGTGTACTGTGTGTGATTAGAGTGTGTGAGAGTGCATGAGAGCGTGTGTGAGTAGTGAGCAGTGTGAGTGTACTGTGAGTGTAGTGTGTGATTAGAGTGTGTGAGAGTGCATGAGAGCGTGTGTGAGTAGTGAGCAGTGTCATGCCTCTGTGTGCAGGTTCAGTGAAGCTCTCCAGGAGGCCGCTCATGCGGACAGGCTGGTGCAGGAGGAGGAGGGGGGAGAGGAGGCTCTGCAGCATCGCCTCCCCCTGCTGGGCGTTCCCTTCACTGTCAAAGAGTCCTTCAAGCTGCAGGGTATCATGTGCCTGTCTGTCTGTCTGTGCCTGTCTGTCTGTCTGTGCTGTGTGTCTGCTCTGTCTGTCTGTGCTATCTGTGTCTATCTGTCTCTCTGTGCCTGTCTCTCTGTGCTGTGTGTCTGTCTGTGCCTGTCTGTCTCTCTCTGCTGTCTGTCTGTGCTATCTGTGTCTATCTGTCTCTCTGTGCCTGTCTGTCTGGCTCGTCATTGGTTTGTTTTTATGCGACGGCACAGCCGTGGCCAGAGGTATTATGTTTTCGGGTTGTCCGTCCGTCCATCCTTCCCGATTCTCGTGAACGCAATATCTCAGGAATGCCTTGAGGGAATTTCTTTTTGGTGGTCAAAGGTCAAGGTCACTGTGACCTCACAAAACACGTTTTTGCCTTGAGGGAATACAAAACGCACTTTTACCTTGAGGGAATTCCTTCACATTTGGCGCATACGTCCACTTGGACTCAAGGATGCACGGATTTTGCTGGTCAAAGGTCAAGGTCACTGTGACCTCACATCCCTCCCATTCTTTCATGAACGCGCTCAGGAACGCGAGGCGGTATTTTATATATATTTGGTAAAGCAGAGAATGAAGTCCCATTGCCAGTGCCTATCTAATTTTTGTTTATTTGACAAAAATGTGATATATATATATATACTGTATATATATTAGAGTATGTAAAAAAGACGAGAGAGTACATTCAGGAATGTGGTAAATATAATGAGGAATCTATCACAGCAAATAATCAAATGGGTTGAGCAGGTTACAGTCTAAGTTATTAAACTGGATGATAAAAAAGTATCAGATTTCCAAATCTCAAAAATATTTTGAAAACATAGCTTAGCATAACAGGATTTTTGAAGCAAGCAAACTGAACTGAACACATGTGGCTGCAGCACTTGCTGATCGCAGGGCTAAGAAGAATTGTGAAACCTGTTTATTGTATAATTTCTGATTGTTTCCCATTGAATTAATAAACTGCAGTATTTTCCACATATGGGAAAATTACACAATGTATCTCAGTAAAGGTGTTATTTGGTTTCTGTCTTTTTTGTGAATCTTTATCAATGAAACAAATAATTATGGACATGTTTGTGTGTGTGTGTGTGTTTGTGCATGCAGGTTTGCATGTGAGTTTGAATGCATGTATAGTATATGCATCCTCATGAAGCCCACCCTTGTTGACAACCCAGCACACCAAAATGTCCCAATGAAATATACTACAGTGTAATCCCCCCCCGCAGGCATGCCGAACAGCACAGGACTGCTGTCGAGGAGGGGTGTGGTCTCCCAAGGCGACGCCCCCCCCGTAGCGTTGCTGAAGAGGGCGGGGGCGATTCCACTGGGCGTCACAAACTGCAGTGAGCTCTGCATGTGGCTGGAGTCCCACAACCGCCTGTACGGCATCACCAAAAACCCCTACAACACTGAGCGCATACCTGGCGGCAGTTCAGGTAAGGCCCGTACACTGCTACAATACCACATACACCCCTACACCACTGTATACACCCTTACACCACCACATACACCCTTACACCACCACATTCACTCTTACACCACCACATGCACGCTTATACCACCACATACACCCTTACACCACCACATACACCCCTACACCACCACATACACCCTTACACCACCACATTCACCCTTACACCACTACATTCACCCTTACACCACCACATTCACCCTTACACCACCACATACATCCTTACACCACCACATTCACCCTTACACCACTACATTCACCCTTACACCACCACATTCACCCTTACACCACCACATTCACCCTTACACCACCACATTCACCCCTACACCACTACATTCACCCTTACACCACCACATTCACCCCTACACCACCATACACAATCCCAGCAGCTAAATTCATTACTCCCCGCACAGTGCTGCAGTAATCCTAAAGTAACGGTGCAGCAGTAATAATAATTAAACAATAATGTAACTATTGCGTAATTACATGATGATGTCCCACCTGCCTGTAATTCTCTCTCAGGAGGGGAGGGCAGTATTTTGGCGAGCGGGGGTTCTGTCATCGGCGTGGGCTCAGATATCGGGGGCAGTATCCGCATACCCGCCTTCTTTAACGGCATCTTCGGCCACAAACCCACCCCAGGTATGAGCGTGAGGTGTGTGTGTGTGTGTGTGTGTGTGCGTGTGTGTGTGTTCGTGTGTTTGTGTGCGTGCGTGTGAGTGTGTGTGTGCATGCGCGTGTGTGTGTGTGTGCGCGTGTGTGTTTGTGTGTGTGTGTGTGTGTGTGTGTGTGCGTGTGTGCGTGCAGGTGCGTGCGTGCGTGGGTGCGTGGGTGTGTGTGAGTGTGTGTGCGTGTGAGTGTGTGTGTGTGAGGGAGAGTGTAGCATTGACTCTGCTTTTTGCACAGGTGTGGTGTCTAATGAGGGTCAGTACCCTCCTGCCTCAGAGCAGCAGCAGAGCTTCCTGTGCACAGGACCCATGTGCCGCTACGCCGAAGATCTGCTCCCTCTGCTCAGGATCATGGCAGGACCCAGCGCAGAAAAGTACTCCTTCACTAACAATATACATACACATCCAATCTGCTACTGCAGTACTCCTTCACCAGCAATATACAAACACATCCAATCTGCTACTATAGTACACCAACACCAGCAATATACAAACGCATCCAGTCTGCTACTATAGTACACCAACACCAGCAATATACATACACATCCAATTTGCTACTATAGTACACCAACACCAACAATATACGTACACATCCAATCTGCTACTGCAGTACACCAACACCAACAATATACGTACACATCCAATCTGCTACTGCAGTACACCAACACCAACAATATACATACACATCCAATCTGCTACTACAGTACTCCTACACCAACAATATACATACACATCCAGTCTGCTACTACAGTACTCCTACACAAGCAATATACATACACATCCAATATGTTACTGCAGTGTGTGTCTGTACTGCCCCTCCTGTCTGTGTGTCTGTACTGTCCCTCCTCTCAGTGTCTGTACTGCCCCTCCTGACTGTCTGTACTGCCCCTCCTCTCAGTATCTGTACTATCCCTCCTGACTGTGTATGTACTGCCCCTCCTGACTGTGTCTGTACTGCCCCTCCATTCTGTGCATCTGTACTGCCCCTCCTCTCAGTTTCTGTATTGATTATCTCCTCTCTGTGTGTCTGTACTGCCCCTCCTCTGTGTCTCTGCTGCCCCTCCTGACTGTGTGTTTGTACGGGCCCTCCTCTCTGTGTGTCTGCACTGCCCCTCCTCTCAGTGTCTGTACTGCCCCTCCTGACTGTGTTGGTACTGCCCTCTCTGTGTGTCTGTATGGCCCCTCCTCTCAGTGTCTGTACTGCCTCTCCTGACTGTGTGTCTGTACTGCCCCTCCTCTCTGTGTGTCTGTACTGCCCCTCTTCTCTGTGTGTCTGTACTGCCCCCTCTGCGTGTCTGTACGGCCCCTCCTCTTTGTGTGTCTGTACTGCTTCTCCTCTGTGTCTGTCTGTCCTGCCCCTCCTCTGTGTGTGTCTGTACTGTCCTTCTATGTGTGTCTGTACTGCCCCTCTCTATGTGTCTGTACTGCCCCTCCTCTCAGTGTGTCTGTACTGCCCCTCTCGTTGTGTCTGTACTGCCCCTCCTCTCTGTGTCAGCACTGCCCCTCCTCACCATGTCTGTACTGCCCCTCTCTGTGTCTGTAGGCTGTCTCTCTCCTCGGAGGTGGACCTGAGTAAGCTGAGGTTTTTCTCTGTGCCTCATGATGGTGGTTCCCCCCTCATGTCCCCCGTGGACCAGGAGCTCCTGGAGGCTCAGAGAAAGGTGAGAGAGAGGGAGAGGGAGAGGGAAAGAGGAACAGAGGTGGAGAGAGAGAGGGAGAGAGAGAGAGAGAGAGGTGGAGGGAGACAAAGGGAGAGGGAGAGGGAGAGAGAGAGAGGGGGAAAGAGGAAGAGAGGCGGAGGGGAGAGAGAGAGGGAGAGAGAGAGGCTGAGAGAGAGGTGGAGAGAGAGGGATAGAGGTGGAGGGGGAGAGGGAGAGAGACAGGGAAAGCGGGAGAAAGAGATGGATAGAGGTAGAGAGAGGAGGGAGAGAGGTGGAGGGGAAGAGAGGGAGAGAGGTGTAGAGAGGGTGGGAGAGGGAGAGAGGTGGAGGTGGAGAGAGTGAGGGAGAGAGGCAGAGAGAGAGAGAGGGAGAGAGGTCACAATGGAGGGAGGAGAAAGAAAGGACAGGGCGAGGAGATGAGATAGAGGATGGACGGATGATGAAGTGAAGGATGGAGAGGCATGGGAACCGAAGAGTGTGTGTTTCCCCAGGTGGTGGAGCGTCTGGAGACAGACCTGGGGGTGAAAGTACAGAAGCTGCAGCTCCCCCAGCTCAGATACTCCTTCCAAATCTGGGGAGCATTGATGGGGGCTCCAGGGAAGGACGGAAAGGTCCGTCTGTCTCTCTCTGTCCGTCCACAATATCCCAGCCTCTGTTTAGCTCTGTGTCTTAGTGAATGTCCCGGTAGGACACTGCCGTTGTACCCTTGAGCAGGGTACTTGACCTGCATTGCTCCAGTATATATCCAGCTGTATAATTGGATACAATGTAAATCGCTCTGGATAAGAGCGTCTGATATATGCCTGTAAACTATGATCAAATTTAAGACTGAGGTGAATCAACAGGCCAATGTGGACATATAGCGACTAAAACTAGTTATTGAGGGCCACTTGAGAACCAGTGCTCTACACAAAGCTTATTCACTGCCACATCTCCCAATCTCTTGGGTTTATTTGTGACTGATGGTAATCTCCAGTTTAGTTTGCCAGTTCTGTGGCCTGTTGTTGGTGCTAATGGGAGACACTGCCACAGAGGCAGTAGGTGCTCCAGATAAGCCATAAACTGAACATTTAGAGCACCCTCCTGCTGAAGCTGGGGTCTTCCATGCATCTTCCAAAAAGGAGTCACATGGCCAAAACAGCACTGTGGAACTAGAGGTCCTGTACTTTAATACAGCTTTAGAACGTCCTGTTATCGACCAGAACTGGTTAACCTGTAGTTAAGAAGCAGAGGACGGAAGGAGCGCAGAAGCTGAGTATCTGGTGAGTTTAAAAGATCTGTGGGTCTCCTTCCTCAGCCGCCCAAGACCTTTGCAGAGCTGATGGGGGGTGAAGGCAAGAGGGTGTGGCCTGTCTGGGAAATGGCCAAGTGGATGCTGGGACGGTCCTCCCATACCATGCCTGCTATCGGTAATACTGATCAGGCACACGCAAACAATGCAGACACGTGGACCTACAGTTACATGCAAAAGTACTAAAAGAGTGACACAGTTTGGTATTTACGTCCATATCAGGTGATCTGTGTAGGAATTACAGGAGACCTGCAGATTGCCTTCACTCTCCCGAGCTGGCAGCAGGGGGCGTATATGAGCATGCTTGTACAGTTTGCTAATTGGACATTCTAAATGTAGGTAGAATTGGTACAATTTTAAGAAATGAACATTCTGCTTTTTGGCCCTGGAAAACTCCTTAGTTGCTCCAGTAGCATGTTTGGGGCCATTGTCCTAAAGAACATCAACAGAATCAACTCCTTTTTCTGGCTTTCTTGTGCATGATGCAAAGTCACACAGCTGGCCTAGAAATAACTGAGCAGCCAATTGTCCCATTACTTTTGCTCCCCTAAGATGGGGAGACTAAGTATAAAAATGGCTGTAATTCCTGCAAAGATCTCGCAATATGGATGTTAAAACCCACAGACTAAAGCTGACACTCTGCACTTTAACCTCATGTTCATTTTTTTATTTCAAGTCCAATGTGCTGGACTACATGAACAAAACAACAAAATTGTGTCACTGTCCCAATGTTTTTGCATTTAACTGTGTGTCTCTGTTCCAGTTTTGTTGTGATCTGTTGAGCATATGTGTCTCTTGTGGTCCTGGTTTTGTTCTGATTGGTTGAATGGACTGTACTGAGGGTATGTGTCTGTACTGGTCTGGCTGTGTCTGTACTGAGGGTATGTGTCTGTGTAGGTCTGGCTGTGTCTGTACTGAGGGTATGTGTCTGTGTAGATCTGGCTGTGTCTACTGAGCGTATGTGTCTGTACTGAGGGTATGTGTCTGCAGATCTGGCTGTGTCTGTACTAAGGGTATGTGTCTATACTGACGGTATGAGTCTGTACTGAGCATATGTGTTGGTACTGAGGGTAGGTGTCTGTACTCAGCGTATGTGTCTGTACTGAGGGTATGTGTCTGTCGATCTGGCTGTGTCTGTACTGAGTGTATGTGTCTGTACTGAGCATGTGTCTCTACTGAGGGTATGTGTCTGTACTGAGCATACGTGTCTGTACTGAGGGTATGTGTCTGTACTGAGCATGTGTGTCGGTACTGAGCGTATGTGTCTGTACTTAGCGTATGTGTCTGTACTGAGCATACGTGTCTGTACTGAGGGTATGTGTGTGTACTGAGCATGTGTGTCGGTACTGAGCGTATGTGTCTGTGCAGGTCTGGCTCTGATGGAGATGGTGCAGAGCTCTCGGCCCTCCCCGTTTGTCCTACAGCAGAAGGAGGAGCTACAGACACAGCTTGAGGAGCTTCTGGGTACAGATGGGGTTCTGCTGTACCCCACTCACCCCCACATCGCTCCCAAACATCACCACCCTTTCTTCACCCCCTTCAACTTTGCTTACACAGGTACATGCTTCCCACAGCTAACACATGCAGGGAACCTTACCTGCAGAGGTACATGCTCCCCACAGCTAACACATACAGGGAGCCTTTACCTCTCTCTCCACTACCTCCCTCCCCCCCCACCCCCTCTCCCTCCCCCCCTCCCCCCCCCCCTCTCTCTCTCCCCCGCAGGGATCTTTAACATCCTGGGGCTGCCGGTGACTCAGTGTCCTGTGGGACTGAGCAGGGAGGGTTTACCCCTGGGGCTGCAGCTGGTTGCCGGGAAACGGCAGGATCACCTGACTCTGGCAGCCGCCCTGCACCTGGAGAGAGCATTCGGGGGCTGGAGGGACCCAGGGACTGTCTAAACACACACACACACACACAATACACACACACACACACTCACTCTACACACTATACACACACACACACAAGCGATAAAACAGAATGATAACTGATTAAAGGACAGCTTCTATCTATTCAAAGTATTACATCAAACTGCTTAACACACTGTACACACAGTACTTACACACATGTGCTCCCACAGACATGCACAAACTGCTTAACACACTGTACACACTACTTACACACATGTGCTCCCACAGACATGCACAAACTGCTTAACACACTGTACACACTACTTACACACATGTGCTCCCACAGACATGCACAAACTGCTTAACACACTGTACACACAGTACTTACACACATGCTCCCACAGACATGCACACATTCTGCAGACAAACATTCACACACAATGTACAGACCACAAACACATATTTTAATTCTTTGAGACCACCGTTAAACATACAACAAATAAGAACCCTGAAAGTATGTATTATATGAATACTTGAATATGAACCATGTAATCATATGGTTGTTCCCTGTCTGAACTATTTTAACTGATCCAAGGAAGTACACAGTTCTCACAACATACAGATGAAACCACTTTCATACAGAGAAAAAGCAGAATGATAACTGATTAATTGATAGCTACTATCTCTTCAAGTTTTACACATTGCCTCACAGTAAATATACCTTTTCACTTTATATAGTTCAAAAACTGAACTTAAAATTTTAAATTGCTAATATTTTAGAACATTTGCATTCATCTGTATAATTAACTTAATTACATAAAGTTCAATATTCTTTGTTATCAATAATGTAATGAAAAGTAGCATATTCAGGCTTTGCAGAGAGGCATGTGATTAAAATGTTCCCTGAATTTCAAAGTGAAATTACAATACAAATAAATGAGTCATTGATCCTGTTTCGGTAGTAGAGAGAGCAGTTTGTTTTGTATATTTGTAATGTTTTGCAGATTAATTCATGAACAAATAACAAGGTATATTAAACATGGCAGTCCGTCTCCAGTCTTTTGCTTTCACCAAAAGGACTTGACCCTTAATATGCATCCAGGTACATGCTCGAAGCAGTCCGGGTTTCACTCTGGTAGATGTTCAACCGTCAGTTGCACAGGTAATTCACCTCACATGGTTTCTTGAGTCTAAAATGTTAGTTGTATTTAAGGTGAGAACAAAAACCGACAGACCCTGTGGCTCCCGAGGACCAGGGTTGGCCACTCCTGCTCCAGTGCCTTGAAACGGGTCTCAAACTCTGTTCCTGGTTTTTGTGATTATCTTTCAATCAGTAGCCAATTTAGGCCTTGGGAACAAGATGTGCAGACTCTTTACCCAATCGATTCTTTAAGCACTTAAGAGCAGGAACACATCAAAAACCACAAAACACAATTATCAAGATGCTCATGGCTGTGGAAAAGAGTGTGTGCGAATGAGCTCAAGATAATTATTTGGTGTGTGTTTGACTGTCAGTTTTTATCTATTTGGTGGTATGTGTGTGTGATATCTCTGAGTCACAGTGTTAGCCATGGTGTCTCTGAGTCACAGTGGTAGTCATGGTGCTGTCTGAGAGTCACAGTGGTAGTCATGGTGGTAGTTAGGGTGCTGTCTGTGTGAGTCACAGTGGTAGTCATGGTGCTGTCTGTGTGAGTCACAGTGGTAGTCATGGTGCTGTCTGTGTGAGTCACAGTGGTAGTCATGGTGCTGTCTTTGTGAGTCACAGTGGTAGTCATGGTGCTGTCTGTGTGAGTCACAGTGGTAGTCATGGTGCTGTCTTTGTGAGTCACAGTGGTAGTCATGGTGCTGTCTGTGTGAGTCACAGTGGTAGTCGTGGTGCTTTCTGTGTTGTCACAGTGGTAGTCATGGTGCTGTCTGTGTGAGTCACAGTGGTAGTCATGGTGCTGTCTGCGTGAGTCACAGTGGTAGTCATGGTGCTGTCTGTGTGAGTCACAGTGGTAGTCATGGTGCTGTTTGTGGAGGAGCTGTCTCTGGAGGTTTCTGTGGGTTTTGACAGCAGCCATCACTCAGATCCTGAAGGGAGGATCACTCTCCTGCATTCCAGCATTACAAAGCCCAGCATCCTGGAGCCACACCCACCCTCACCCTTACATCACTAAATGCTTTTGCTTTTCTACACTGTGTTGTTGAGTTTTTTGTTTTGCGTGTGAGTGTGAGATTTTTGGTTTACGAGTGATGAGGTTGAGTTTTGTGTAACCGTTATCTCAGCACATGCATTTAAGTTGTTTATATAAAATTATTCTTAGATAAAATCTTATTTAAAAAGAGGTCAGATTTAAAGACTGGCATATATTATTTGGTAAATGGACTGCATTTATATAGCGTTTTTATCCAAAGCGCTTTACAATTGATGCCTCTCATTCGCCAGAGCAGTTAGGGGTTAGGTGTCTTGCTCAAGGACACTTTGACATGCCCAGGGCGGGGTTTGAACCGGCAACCCTCCAACTGCCAGACAATCGGTCTTACCTCCTGAGCTATGTCGCCCCATTATTTCAGTGTCATTTCACAATCACAAGGGACAAAATATTCAGCTCTGTCAGCAAAACTTTTCCTTAAATGATGGGGGGAACCCCGTTATTTTCAATTAGCAATAAATGGTTTTGGTGAAACTTCTCAGCAGTAATTGTAATGTAATGTGATTCAAATATTATAAACATGTATAAACTTTGTCTTAAATTGTTTACTACCTTCATCAGAGAAACAAAATCCCTGACCGCCATAAACGTGTAAAAAAAAGTATCATTCTTAAAACTATATTGAAATATATTTTGGAGTAGAATAAAATAAAAATAAAATTTTTTAAATACGCGAAACAATTGAAAGAGCACAAGTTTATCGAATTTCCATTCAAATCCGACCGGCTGACGGTCCTCGGGAGGCAAATCCGCCCAGTTCAGCTTTTGATTGGCATGTGTCCTACATTTTGTTAAGTCACCGTGACTCGGCCGTGGAATGCGTACAGAGTTAATCGACGTGTCCAGATGTTTGCAGCAAGAACATTTTGTGCGATCACTTAACTTTATAAACAAAATTCCTTCAACCTGTGTGGACCAGGTTATATTGCTACAGTTCCCAAGTTTAATACAGAGAATTTGTTAGTTAAATTCATGACTGACACGAAATTGACCAAACCGAATCATTAATGCCCCTGCTCTCTTCATAAATTGATAAACATAATTAAATGAACATATTAAAATGAAAGGTTCGAAGAATTCTCTATGTTGCCCGTTCTTCGGTAATGAGTGTTGAAAGGGGGCTGGGCTTGCCCTCGCCGTTATATAGCCTCGGGTAGGTGCCGACATCGTGGACCACTGTGTTGCTGCAGAACTGGAGGAAAGAATCCACGCACTCAAATTACTATTCCCGTTACTGGAGGCCGAATAAATCAGAATGCTTATCATAATCGAAGATCAGGTAAGAAATCAGAGACACATTATGCAGTCAGTCTTTTGAAGAAAGTTTTAAGTTTTCTTGGATATATACACAGACACTGGCGTTTCTGTAAACTTGCCTAATCCTAAACATGAGATTATTCCTAGAGAAAATTGAGTTATTAGCCAGCATGATGTGGGGGCTATGGGCATGCAACGCGTGACTTGCACATTTTGCCCCCTAACGTCACTGTACAGTGGAACCACGAGCAGCAGCGCTCAGATTTGTCCATTCTTTAAAATCGCCATCTTTCTGTCGGATTCATTCAATTCTAAGCGAATCTAAATTTAGTGTGTCACAAAAACTTGCTCGCCAGAATTAATGTCTGCTTGTACAGCGCGGGTTATTATTTTTGTGCTTGATTTTGTTTTAATTCGATAGGTTGCTTGCGAGCTACCAGTAACCTTTCGAATAAACCCGGTTGTCTGGTCTGGGAAAGTCATGATTTGCGCATCATGTGCTTCTGATAACATTAAAAAAAAAACTTGAGCAGAAGGCTTCATTCGCAGCATTGGCTAACTTTAACCAATAGTCATTGGCACCAAAAGCAGGGTTATAATGAGACAACATCATCTTGTATTTTTAAATGAACAAATCACATGGCTCGTAACTGTACGTAGCCTAGTATGTCGCATGTAAAGCGCTAGTAGCGTTATTAGTGTGCTTTGAACTGTCATATCCATAGAATTAGTTAGATATCCATAGAGCATTATTCATAACGCGACAATGTATATATGCAGCTCTAAGGGTTGATGATTTCCTGATGACTAGCTAGATTGATGCGGTAGCTAGCTGCGCGATTTGCGTTTTCTAAAGCTAGTTACTTCAGTTGTCATAGTAGCATAATGTAGCTAAAATACGATACGTGTATTTCCATAGCCTGCAGCCACGTGGATCGTGTCTGGGAGTCAGGTGCTAAAGATTATTGTTTTTTTACGGCGTTACTGAGCTAGGGCCATTGTTTCCCGATGAAAGGAATCTTCCACATAGTAAAGCTAATTACTGTTCTCTGTTTCGGGTTGTGCTTTGTTTGCCTGTCCGTCATCGACAGATCATGCATTTATTCCCACCAACAGATTCTTGTACTTTTAAATTATTAAGCACCTAAAACAGGACGATGACATTTGATTAAGGACGTAATTTCTTTCCATATGTTAATTGTGTTGAATGGTTAGACTGTGTAAAACACAGTTATACCAACTACAGATTACCAGTCTGTTACTAAGAGGACAGAAACTAACCACAGACTAATACTGGGCTGTTGAACAGGTGACCCACCACACACATACTTTTGGCCTTTGTTTATAATGAGAGAGGTTATCAAGTCTTCAAATGCAAGTCTGAAGTCTTTCAGCTAGAGTCAAGTCATGGAGGGATGAGTCAAAGTGAGGTCTCAAGTTTTTTTTAAGACTCTTTGTTCACAAGTCATTATTGGCAAGTCTGAATTGAGTCTCAAGTCATTTAAGGAAGAGTTGCCATTCGAGTCTCAAGTGCGACTCACGATTCTCCAACTTGAGTGCCCACCTTTCTGAATAAATGCATCATTCACATGCATCAAAGTTCTGTGTCCAGACCTGCATCCACAGTGTTTGAATCGCCGGCATAACTGATAGCTTTGAGCATTTTAAGATCTACTTTGTTTTGACACAATGGTTATTTGTACACTGGTTTATAAACAGTGTGTGGAATATTTTTTGCTCATATGCATCTTTTTAAAATTGCCTGCCCCCTTAGAGGGATCTGAAGAAACTGAAAAGAGCAAGTTCACTCATCACAAAATACAAATCCATTACTAAGAGGATATAAACCACAAAATAATAATGTAATACAGAAAAAATAAACTAACAACATACCACAAATCTGTTATCAAGAGGAAAGTCACTAATCATGAAATACGTGTTACCAAGACGACTACTTGCCTCTGACTAAGAGAAGATAAATTAATCACAGCTACAATGATAAGCATTAGGTGAAGGTTTTCTGTGCAGGTGTTGTTGTTCTGCATGATTAAATAACTCCCCAATCCTGTGTCTCCATTAGGAGGGTTTTGAGGAGGCCCTGGTTGATGCTGGAGACAAGCTGGTGGTGGTCGACTTCACAGCGACATGGTGCGGGCCCTGCCAGAGCATCGCCCCCTTTTTCAAAGTGAGTGTCTCACAGTTTACCCACAATGCACTGGGCCCTGCCAGAGCATCGCCCCCTTTTTCAAAGTGAGTATCTCACAGTTTACCCACAATGCACCAGGCCCTGCCAGAGCATCGCCCCCTTTTTCAAAGTGAGTGTCTCACAGTTTACCCACAATGCACTTAGGCCCTACAATGGTGGTCAACGCCACTGATGCACGCTGGAAGAGAATGCACTTAATATTTAATGGTTGAGTTGTATGTTGGTTTCTCTCCTATAGGGACTCTTTGTGGGTGGTGAATATGAGCTGGTCTGGTAGGGAAGCGTGAACCAGCTGCAGCTGAAGCTCTTAAACCCAAATTAACCTGATTACTGTCCCTGCTGTGCCTGCCAGGCAGCCACGAGCCTCCTGCTGGGTGAAAACGCTGTTTCCGTAGAGATGAAAACGCTGTTTCCGTAGAGATGAATAAGTGTCACAAACACTGACCCGCTAACTCTCTCACTTGGTAGAGATGGATATAGCAGAGAGAATAGAATTGAACCCATACAGCATCTCTCTCCATCCATCTCTCCCTCAGGAGCTGTCTGATAAGTACCCTGACGTGGTGTTTCTGAAGGTTGATGTGGATGACGCAGCGGTAAGAAACTCGGCACACTTACTGCTACAGAGCTCCCTCTGCAGCAGGGTTTGCTGTGTGCGCTGGGGTTTAGTGTGTGTGCACTGAGGATTAGTGTGTGTGCATTGGGGATTAGTGTGTGCACTGGGGATTAGTGTGTGTGCGCTGGGGTTTAGTGTGTGTGCACTGGGGTTTAGTGTGTGTGCACTGAGGGTTAGTGTGTGTGCATTGGGGATTAGTATGTGTGCACTGAGGTTTAGTGTGTGCGCTGGGGTTTAGTGTGTGTGCACTGGGGATTAGTATGTGTGCACTGAGGTTTAGTGTGTGTGCACTGGGGTTTAGTGTGTGCGCTGGGGTTTTGTGTGTGTGCACTGGGGATTAGTATATGTGCACTGAGGTTTAGTGTGTGTGCTGGGGTTTAGTGTGTGCACTGGGGATTAGTGTGTGTGCACTGAGGTTTAGTGTGTGTGTGCTGGGGTTTAGTGTGTGCTGGGGTTTAGTGTATGAGCTGGGGTTTAGTGTGCACGCACTGGGGTTTAGTGTGTGCGCACTGAGGAGTAGTATGTGTGCGCTGAGGTTTAGTGTGTGTGGTCTGGGGTTTAGTGTGTGCACTAGGGTTTAGTGTGTGTGCACTGGGGTTTAGTGTGTGTGCTGGGGTTTAGTGTGTGCACTGGGGATTAGTGTGTGTGCTGGGGTTTAGTGTGTGCGCACTGAGGAGTAGTATGTGTGCGCTGAGGTTTAGTGTGTGTGGTCTGGGGTTTAGTATGTGCACTAGGGTTTAGTTTGTGTGCACTGGGGTTTAGTGTGTGTGCTGGGGTTTAATGTATGAGCTGGGGTTTAGTGTGTGTGCACTGGGGTTTAGTGTATGAGCTGGGGTTTAGTATGTACACTGGGCTTAGTGTGTGTGTGCTGGAGTTAGTGTGTGTGCTGGGGTTTAGTGTGTGCTGGAGTGTAGGGTTTAGCATTTGGGCAGTTTGATATAATTGGTTAATAGTGATTTTCTGTGTTGCCAATGAGCATTTAATAATTTGTAAATGCATTCTTGAAAAGGCATTCCTCTTTCGTACTTCATCCTCTTTTTCCTCTCTCTGTCTCTAGGACGTCGCCAGCTTCTGTGACATCAAATGCATGCCCACATTCCAGTTCTACAAAAATAGCGAAAAGGTTTGTGTGAGGCGGACACAAATCCCTTGTCTACACATTGCCATTCTGTTTATGGTCCACAACCTCATGAATCAGTTTCATCCTACTTTAAAAAATGATCAAAATGAGTAACTTTAGTATTCATGCTATGCAAATACAATGGGGGTAGGCTCCACAAAATGAGCAGGGTAAAGTATACCTTTAAACACACAGAGCTGGGTGTCTGGTGCGTCTCTGGTACGCTCTGCTATGACAGCACTCATCTTCTCTGTTCGAAATGAAAATGATCTTATTGTTGGAGGTATTGTTGTTCATGAATCAATTAATTTTTTGTTATTTCTGTTTATTTTGCATTTAAATTTATTTTATAATTTAATCGTCCCTCTCATCCAGGTGGATGAATTTGCTGGGTCAAACCAAGGCAAGCTGGAAGAAATGATTTGCAGCAAAAAATGAACCAACTCCACATAACCCTAACTCCAGCATTTCTTACAAAATAAGCTTATTTATAGATATTTTACAGCTTTTTCAACCAATATATTATGAAGGAAGAGAAACTTGTATCAAATAAAACATTTTAGTTCCTTCAGCAGTGTGAGGCTGCATTTTCTGTATTTTTTAAGTTTGGAATTACTTAGCCATCCCCTTTCAAGCCTATGACCACATTCTGGGTCGAGATCTGGTTACTTCGACGACCATAGCATATGAGTCACATCATTTTCATACTCATCAAACCATACAGGGACCCCTCGTGGCCTGTGGATGGGGGCATTGTCATCCTGGAAGAGCTTGGAAAAGGGAAAAAAAAGGGGAACGACACCTGTGACAAACATCTAGCCTTCCTGCTCAGTGTATTCCACTCACATCTTGGAGTCCCCATCTATATATAAGATTGTTTTTCTCTTCATCATGCTGTATTATTCGGGGGGGGGGGGGGGGGGGTGTATTTGGCATACTTTATAATATTGGGGGGGGGGGGTTGTACCCCCTAACCCCCTAACACCCCCCCCCCATAAATTGTCATACAGGAGCCATGAGTTGGAGGCAGGAGTTATGAAAACTGCTGTAGTGCCTTCAGTGGCTAAGTGGCACCAGATGTGGCATAGGATCTTTGGCTAAGTGGCACCAGATGTGGCATAGGATCTTTGGCTAAGTGGCACCAGATGTGGTATAGGGTCTTTGGCTAAGTGGCACCAGATGTGGCATAGGATCTTTGGCTAAGTGGCACCAGATGTGGCATAGGATCTTTGGCTAAGTGGCACCAGATGTGGCATAGGATCTTTGGCTAAGTGGCACCAGATGTGGTATAGGGTCTTTGGCTAAGTGGCACCAGATGTGGCATAGGATCTTTGGCTAAGTGGCACCAGATGTGGCATAGGATCTTTGGCTAAGTGGCACCAGATGTGGTATAGGGTCTTTGGCTAAGTGGCACCAGATGTGGTATAGGGTCTTTGGCTAAGTGGCACAGGATCTTTGGCTAAGTGGTACCAGATGTGGTATAGGGTCTTTGGCTAAGTGGCACCAGATGTGGTATAGGATCTTTGGCTAAGTGGCACCAGATGTGGCATAGGGTCTTTGAAAGACACCCTCTACCAATATGGCAGGTTTCATAAAAATCAGCCAAGGATTTAAGCAAAAACAAAAAATAAAATGAAGAACAAATGACATTCAAAATGGTGGTCAATCAAGTGGTGACCCATAAAGCAAATATTTAGGTTCCTAATTTTATCACTTCAAATCTCTGCAAAGCAATAGTGATTGTTAGTTAATTTTTGAAAATTTTTCCATATTTGAATCTACAGCACCAGCATCTGTTCAGATATGCGAGGTCATTCTGTATATTGTCTTCATGAATATTATCATTTTTTGAGCCAGTGTGTTATTTACCTGTTATTCAGCCTCATATCTGTTCAGTGGTCACCTTCTGAATTGCCACGTTTTTTTGCCAACAGAAGCTTTTTGCATAACTCGGGAGATGCGTACATCTATATAATCAACAGAATAAATACATCTTTTCATTATTTGCCAATAGAATAATGAATAGAAGCAAATGAGAGGAGAAATAATTCAAGTTTTTTGAACATATAATATTGGCTGAAACAGTGTGTTGATCTGTACATGTAAATATTGTATTTACTGGTTGAAGTAGACCAGTGTTCCCAAACTTACCCCGGGGCCCCCCGTGTGTGCTTGTTTTTGTCCCAACCAAAATCACAATCACATAATTTTAACAAACTGCCATGTTTTTCTGAATTAGGTGCTTTTCATGTTTCAAAGGATTTTTACCCTCTTAAGCCATATTACCCTGGAAACAGCTTGCCACAAAGAATAAAATTCCCATACTGATATTGTGCTAAATTGTACTTATTGTGCTATACTGCAAACAATCACATAGCAAAGAGGTAACTTTTTTGATCAAATGAGAGACAGGTAAAATCAACAGGCTCCTCATTAGGTTGTTGAACACATTAGTGGTAGCCTCTGGAACAGCAGGGATTTAATGGAATTGAAAGTCGGCATGTCATACTGTGCTAGCTTTTCCATAATGCCAAGTATTCTAATGTGTAATCTGAAAATGTCATTGGGGTAAATAACTGGCAGAAACATTACTTACTAAACTGGATGAATACTAATTATGCTTACATGTTGATTTAATTGTAACTAAGTATTCTAATGAAGCAGCTGAACAGCCAATTATTGAAATGAGCAATATGCCAACTATGAAAACTAAACACTAAATTAATAAACTAATTTAATTCAGGTCCAGTTGTTGCTTGGTGATCTATACAGGCCCAATCCTGCATATGATGGTGTCAGCTGAATTTCCCGTAGTTATTTAATTGAAAGAGGCTGGGAAGCTGAAAAACACTGTTGGATTATTGACTCTGCAGAACTGCCCACATATGCTGTGGAGGATCACTACTCATTCCAGGGGAGTTGTGATGTTATGCTTTAATTTTATAACTTTAACTTTAGAGTTAACCTCTAATACTTACTTTGACAAGTGTCCACAATGTTCAGAGTGCTAGACATTGGTACTGGGATCAGTTAGTTTAGTTTGTACCAAGGTAGTTATGGGTTTGATTCCTGGTGGCCAATGCTGCTGCTCCATCACACCTCTACTCCCAGCCTCTACCCCCACCTCCCCAGCTGCCACCCCCCACCCCCCACGTGGTCCTTTCTCCCAGTCTCAAGGCCTGTTTGCACTGGTCCCCAAACAATAGAATGACTTTCCCATGGAAATCAGGGTAGCAGAACCATCGTCTACACTCAGATTTCGATTTAAGATCTTCATCTCTTCGGATGCACCTCTTCAGTATCTTGGTTTGTCGCCCATCCCCACACCCTAACACTCCCACCTTTCAAACAAGTTCTGATTATTATGCAGTTTTTTGGTTTTATGTGTTCTTCTTAAGGTTGTAATCCTTATGTTTACAGAATTTAGGCTTGAGGGTTTTAGGAAAGAAGATCCTTCATTAAGCATTATGTTACAACCCATCCCTTCTTGAAATAAAACATTGAAATTCACTACATTACCATTAGATGGCAGTACATCCATTATGATTAGTACACATTCACATTTCTTGCATAAATATCTACAACCAAAATTAATTTTTGCTACTTTTCTACTAAAACACATCAATTTAACCAGACACAAGATTACAAAACAATTATATCAATAAAAACAGTATAATTCAGTACAGATTAAATGCCAATTGAACACATGATTTTATGCTGCTGAATGATCAATAATAAAATTAAGGCAAGAACACAAGAGACTATAAGTAAAGATGAGATAACAACATTAAAAGGTAAATATGTATATGTAAAAGGGACAAATGATTATTACAATAATTGCAGTAGAATTATAAACAGGACGAAATGCATATCTTGGAACAGGGGTCTTATCACAAGTCTCCTGTGTTTCCTTAAATGTTTTCCTTTGTAAAACATCTAAATACACTATATGACCAAAAGTATCTGGACAGCCCTTGGTCCCCAACACCTTTGATATCAGTTGGAAAGCCAATTGCGAGCCAGGCCTAATCGTCCAATCAGAGCCCAACCTCACTAATGTTACTCTGGCTGAATGGAAGCAAACCCCTGCAGCAATGCTCTGACATCGAGTCTAAATCCTTCCCAGAGGAGTGGAGGCTGTTACAGCTGCAAAGGGTGGACCAACTCCATCCATATTAATGCCCATAATTTTGGATGAGATGTTGGGTGTCAGGTGTCAACACACTTTTGGCCATGTAGCATAATTATTTCCCCAGAGATTATTAAATTTGCATGTGTGAGTGGTGTGTGTGTGTGTGTGTGTGTGAGAGAGAGAGAGAGAGAGAGCGAGAGAGAGAGACAGAGAGAGAGAGAGATGTTAATGACACACTGATCTTTCACAAACCCAGTTCCTATCCCTGGAGCAAGGCATGTCATTCCAGTTGCTGATTGGATTAGATTCAGGTTCACTTGTAGCACAGTCTTCCATATCATCAGCGTCATTAGGCTCCCCTGTCTTCCAGAACCTTAAAACAAGGAAGACAGACCAGCTGGGGATTTTTACCCAGAAGACAGAACGCGAACACACCGAGTCTCTGTGTCCACTTTACAGGGTCATAAGACCAGAAAACTAGGTACCCTTGGAGCCAATGGGCCCTTAGTCAACATGGCTGAACAACACATTCCTGCCAGGGCCCAGTTCTGACAGTACTGTTCAGAAAGAGAATCTGCTCTGTAACAGTGTTGAATCTGCTCTTACCCTGAGGTCAGTACTGTAACAGTGTTGAATCTGCTCTTACCCTGAGGTCAGTACTGTAACTGTGCTGACTCTGCTCTTACCCTGAGGTCAGTACTGTAACCGTGCTGACTCTGCTCTTACCCTGAGGTCAGTACTGTAACTGTGCTGACTCTGCTCTTACCCTGAGGTCAGTACTGTAACAGTGTTGAATCTGCTCTTACCCTGAGGTCAGTACTGTAACTGTGCTGACTCTGCTATTACCCTGAGGTCAGTACTGTAACAGTGTTGAATCTGCTCTTACCCTGAGGTCAGTACTGTAACCGTGCTGACTCTGCTCTTACCCTGAGGTCAGTACTGTAACCGTGCTGACTCTGCTCTTACCCTGAGGTCAGTACTTTAACAGTGCTCATTCTGCTCTTACCCTGGGCCTGAGGTCAGTACTGTAACCGTGCTGAATCTGCTCTTACCCTGAGGTCAGTACTGTGCCGTCTACCCACTTCCATGTGTTTTCTTCATCTGTGTCGCTCAGTCCGATCCAGAAATGTTTTGTCTTCATTAATCCATTCAAAAATTCCTAAATAAATTGAGATTAATTGTGTTAAGCTTTTTAAATGCTCTGAAGTTTTCTTGCAGCATTTGTACTCTACACTCACATGAATGAATGTAGCAAACACTCTTATCCAGATGTACAAAATTGTTGGAAACCCACTCTTTTCTCCTCAGTCATCCAGAACTAGTCTTGTCCCTTTCTCTCTTGGGTGTGCTGTTTTCTGCCCAGTGTCTCACTTTCTCTTTAAAAATTACCTCATAGACCATCAATAATCTGGCATCAATGCTGGCAACTCAACAGAAAAAAAACCCTTCTTGAAGGAGTAAAGACCTGCACTCTGCAAAGGAACTCTCTGTGAAGGTAGCTTCTTTCTCTTCCACTCTAGTCCTCCTCAACCACTCAGTGGCCTTATACATAGTTGACAACTCCCTCTTAATGTATTCCCTGATTACACTGGGAATCAGCAGTACAGCTAGTTTCAGCCAGATTGCTCCATAATTCAAGTTTCTCCTTTGAGGTGGCGTGGGGGTGCAGTTTTGAGACCTCTACCAGTGTCCCCCATGGCTCAGTCATTGGTCCTCTCTTCTTTTGCCTCTATACCAAGTCTCTTAGTTCTGTTATCTAGGGCTGCCCCGACCAAAGATTTTCCTAGTCGACTAGTAGTCGTTAGTTCAAGCCATTAGTCGACTAATTGTCACACGTTTATGATATTCATTTAATTATTGAAATTTATTTTTTTGGGGCATCAGAAAATGGTTTGAGTTCCAGGGCTCAGAAAGAATGTTATAAGTAACATTGTTAACACTGTGCTACATTACAGAGAAATACAAAACCGTAATAATGAGCCTTTAAAATATAAATTTTACAAGTGCACGCATGAAGTGAGCCGCCTGTTTTCGACAATGCTAATGGCACAAGCAGTAATGATTCTGAATGTGCAGGACAACCAGCAAGGAGACTGAACATTTTGTTAATTTATTTCATTTCAACACAGTATAATTTCACACAACTTATGAACTTGTAACACCAACACAATAACTTATAAAACAAATGATAAATAAAAAAACAGTCTTTTGTTAAAAAACTAAATTGAAAAAATATTTTTGTTTCTTTTTAAAATGTAAATAAATATTGAGCAAACTGACACACTTAAAAGAGAAATATTAGTGCAAAAATAAACAGGCCTACGGAGAAGTAGCGTCAACATGGAATGAAAACTCTGTTTTTTCTGAGGCCAGAATGCAAACATGTAATGTAACATTAACACATTTAACGGTAGCAATGAGTTGGCGGTGTATGATTCGTTTCATGTTTATGGCCCTGACTTTGAAATGGCTATCGAGTCAGATAAATAGAGTAGCTATATGGTCGTAGCCCTAACTTCCGTGTCATTTGTGGAATAGATGGCCGTGCAGAAGATTACAGCATTTTCAATTCGTTCTACTACCACGTTAAGCGCACGCATGCTTTGTACATGCATGAGGGGACGTCCTCCAGCAAACCGGACTCCAGGGACCGAACTAAAACTATGACACGTAGAGTAAAAAACACCTACGTTGCAAACACATCTTTGCATGCAGAGTTTGCATGTCACCTTCTTAGGGTTGTCCTTTACACACTCAAAATGATCCCACACTTTGGATGATTTCCTGCCCGACAGTCTAATAACTTTTTAACGACAAGGCGCAGCTCCCAAATGGAGTTTGAGGGTTTTTTTTTTTCCTGCGACTAACCGACCATTGAAAACTTGGTTGACTAAGACTCTTCTCATCGACTAACCGTTTGGTCGACTATTAGGGTGCAGCCCTACTGTTATCATCTTCCATCTCAAATTCACAGTTTTCCTACAAGACTATCTCTGGCTGGATGGCAAACCATTGCCTAAAGCTCAACTTGGCTAAAACTGAGGTCCACCAGTTAATAGCCATGTCCTCTCCCCTGCTCCACCTTTCATTCACTCAGAAAAGAGTTCTGGTTGGCAACAGGAGTTTCCAGGAATGTATTACAGTACAGAACCTCCAGTGCTGCAGAATTGTTCTTCATCACAACCATTACTGAATTTCCAGGAATTTTCAGAAAAAGGTAGGCTGGCCACAGCACTGCAGGGTGATGTAAGAGGGGCTCTAGCATCACTCAGAGATGGGAGGGTTCAGTCAGTCCAGACGATAGTAAGACCACCTCTCTCTCTCTCACCTGTTCCTTTCTGCTGTTAATGATAACCAGGTCAGCTCCTCTTTCTATGCAGTCACTTCGGCTATGTCTCCAGGTCTTCTGTTGTTCAGTGGATAGGAAGTACAAACTGGAGTTGAACTCTATCCAGTCCTCAGGGCAGGGAGGCTCTAAAATGGCTAAAACACATCAAACAAGAGTCACCTCTTTACACTTACACACACACACTTGCACACAAACACACATGCATAGACATACAAATAAAATATACACACACATACAAACACACACGTGCGGACACATGCATACATACAAACACACATACACACACAGAAAACACACACACACTCACACAGACACACACACACACTTTTAATATCTTTCATATGAAGCAGGTGTATTCATAGTTTTATATATTTGTAATAACGTTATTCACCCAGCCTCTTCTGCAGCTGGTCTTTCTCTGCTATAACAGTGCTGTAATTGGTCTGTAGTTGGTCTCTCTCTGCTATAACAGTGCTGTAATTGGTCTGTAGTTGGTCTCTCTCTGTTTTCAGAACCATCAGAGTCTCCCTGTTATTATTAACCTCTTTATTATCTGCAGAGGAAAGAAAAATCAAAGTAAACTTTGAGTGAACAAAATCACACACATCGATGCCATGAGCCATTGACTGACCTGGAAACTGAAGCCCCCCAACAACCACCATCTGCTGCACTCACAGCACATACAGAGGGCTGCGATATAGGTCAGTAGTGCAGATACTCACAGTGGATACAGAGAGCTGTGATATTGGTCAGTAGTACAAACGCAGAGGATACAGAGAGCTGTGATATTGGTCAGTAGTGCAGATACTCACAGCACATACAGAGAGCTCTGATATTGGTCAGTAGTGCAGATACTCACAGTGGATACAGAGAGCTGTGATATTGGTCAGTAGTGCAAATGCAGAGGATACAAAGAGCTGTGATATTGGTCAGTAGTGCAAATGCAGAGGATACAGAGAGCTGTGATATTGGTCAGTAGTGCAGATACTCACAGCACATACAGAGAGCTCTGATATTGGTCAGTAGTGCAGATACTCACAGAGGATACAGAGAGCTGTGATATTGGTCAGTAGTGCAGACACTCACAGAGGATACAGAGAGCTGTGATATTGGTCAGTAGTGCAGATACTCACAGCACATACAGAGAGCTCTGATATTGGTCAGTAGTGCAGATACTCACAGAGGATACAGAGAGCTGTGATATTGGTCAGTAGTGCAGACACTCACAGAGGATACAGAGAGCTGTGATATTGGTCAGTAGTGCAAACGCAGAGGATACAGAGAGCTGTGATATTGGTCAGTAGTGCAAACACAGAGGATACAGAGAGCTGTGATATTGGTCAGTAGTGCAAATGCAGAGGATACAGAGAGCTGTGATATTTGTCAGTAGTGCAAACGCAGAGGATACAGAGAACTGTGATATTGGTCAGTAGTGCAGATACTCACAGCACATACAGAGAGCTGTGATATTGGTCAGTAGTGCAAATGCAGAGGATACAAAGAGCTGTGATATTGGTCAGTAGTGCAAATGCAGAGGATACAGAGAGCTGTGATATTGGTCATTAGTGCAGATACTCACAGTGGATACAGAGAGCTGTGATATTGGTCAGTAGTACAAACGCAGAGGATACAGAGAGCTGTGATATTGGTCAGTAGTGCAGATACTCACAGCACATACAGAGAGCTCTGATATTGGTCAGTAGTGCAGATACTCACAGTGGATACAGAGAGCTGCGATATTGGTCAGTAGTGCAAATGCAGAGGATACAAAGAGCTGTGATATTGGTCAGTAGTGCAAATTCAGAGGATACAGAGAGCTGTGATATTGGTCAGTAGTGCAGATACTCACAGCACATACAGAGAGCTCTGATATTGGTCAGTAGTGCAGATACTCACAGAGGATACAGAGAGCTGTGATATTGGTCAGTAGTGCAGACACTCACAGAGGATACAGAGAGCTGTGATATTGGTCAGTAGTGCAAACGCAGAGGATACAGAGAGCTGTGATATTGGTCAGTAGTGCAAACACAGAGGATACAGAGAGCTGTGATATTGGTCAGTAGTGCAAACGCAGAGGATACAGAGAGCTGTGATATTTGTCAGTAGTGCAAACGCAGAGGATACAGAGAACTGTGATATTGGTCAGTAGTGCAGATACTCACAGCACATACAGAGAGCTGTGAAATTGGTCAATAGTGCAGATACTCACAGTGAATACAGAGAGCTGTGATATTGGTCAGTTGCATAGGTACTCACAGTGGATACAGAGAGCTGTGATATTGGTCATTAGTGCAGATACTCACAGTGGATACAGAGAGCTGTGATATTGGTCATTAGTGCAGATACTCACAGTGGATACAGAGAGCTGTAAAATTGGTCAGTAGTGCAGATACTCACAGTGGATACAGAGAGCTGTGACATTGGTCAGTAGTGCAGATACTCACAGTGGATACAGAAAGCTGTGAAACTGGTCAGTAGTGCAGATACCATGGGTGGAGAGCTTTAATATTGCTCAGTTGCATAGATACTCACAATGGATACAGAGAGGTATAATAGCAATCAGTAGTACAACACACAGCAGCCCCAGAGACACTGCAATCAGTCTGTAGAATCTTGTTCCTGCAAATTCAGATACACAGATCTTACTACCCCTGTAAGCATATCAAACAGGTTTAACATTAATATCTGGTAGGGCACTGACCCATATGTATCAAGTTTTCAACTTCAACTAGTCAGCACCCCACCAGCAAAGACACCAACTTGTTCCCCAAGCCAGTGTGGCTTTCCAACAATACAAAACATGATTACATTGTATTATGGAGAAAGGTTTATATAATGCTGATCCAGTCGGATTTTTTGCTACTGAGCACTGTCTCTTTATCACACAGTAAACAGTCTGCTTTTTGAGGGTCTGATAAGAGGCAGACTTCTGTGAACTGTCCTACTCTGTGCTGTAGGTGCTGTCCATCAGATGAGACAAACGAAGGTCCTAAGACTCCTGACTCACTGCGGTCAGTAAAAATCGCATGGCACTAAAGAGTAGGGGTGTTAATCCTGGGGCCCAAGCCATTTCCTACAGACGTGTGAGCCACGTTATATGGACCTGTATGAAACATGGTATTGCATTTCCCTAGAATGATTTTCCAAAACTTTCTGAGATACTTGTCCCTGCTGAAAATCCCAGCCTAAACCAGCTTAAGTTGTGTGTTTGAAATACTTCTACCTGGTTTTAGCTGGTCAACCAAATAGTTCACCAGCTGATCAGCCAATAGTCAGAGAGTCCACCAGTTTGGCCACCAGCTTACTCTACCAGATTAACCAGCTTTAACTAGCTTTGGTTTTAACCAGCCACAGACCAGTTTAGAAACCCAGCTGGTCTTAGCTAGAATTTTCAGCAGGGATGGGTCTATGTTTGTAATAACTTGGCACCATTCTGATATCAATAATTCAGCAGATTAATATTAGTATGTGTGTAAATAGAGTAGATTTGTTTTTTTAAGTAAGCTGTCTTTTTCTCATAATCAATGGGAGTATTAATATGAACATTTGATACAGTCATAACCATATGGACGATTAATACTAATGTTAGATACAGTCACAACCACATGGAATAAAGCTACTGCCATCTGCTGCCATGTTCACCAGGGAATTTGATTCACTGGCATTTCGCTGAGTTTACAAGCAGAACATCGGAGTCAATGACATCTAACTTCCTCTAAACATTTTTCCTAAAAGGTTCCAAAGGCCAAGTTTATTTGTGCATGTTGAGTTGTCATTTATGCAGTGTATCTGCACATTCCAGCCCTGATGAACAAAAACAAGAAGATATCACAGCCTGGGGGTTATCGGGAAATGAAATTATGTCTAGAAGGGGAAGTAAAAATGCTGATCATGGTTTTCCTTTATTTGCCTGTCAGAGTTTGGCTCCTCTTTGAGCGTGAATCTGCTGGACTTTACTGCTTTGTCATCAGGACACTTCCAAACCCTCTCAGGTGGGCCCCAGGGCACACAGGAACCGAAATTAACTGAACACGAACTGAAATATCATTTAGATTACCTGTTACTGTGGTGTCCCATCCACGGCTCACACCAATTAGATATAAGTGGTACATGAACACAACGGCATGTGTGTGTCAGGTATTATTTTAATTTGATGAAGAAATTCATTATTTTGTTCACAGACCCGCACGGTATTGTTTGACTATCTGATATGTTGTCCACTGTCTGTCGATGTTCCCTTCTGGCCACCTGCATAACTATGAGGATATAACATGCCAGTATGACAGTAAATGTCATCCCAAAACGTACAGGTTGTGCAACACATTTTCATGAAGTAAAAGAGATGTTAGAGTTCTACAGATATTCATCTGAATACGGAGATGGAGAAAGGCATTTGCCTGCATTCATGAAACCTAATTTCTCTACACTTTTTCTTTCTCTCGTGAATCCAAAGTCACTCAGCTCTCCACTGCCATTACACACCCTGTGCTAACAGCTCTTCACTGCCATTACACACCCTGGGCTAACAGCTCTCCATTTCCATTACACACCCTGGGCTAACAGCTCTCCACTGCCATTACACACCCTGTGCTAACAGCTCTCCACTGCCATTACACACCCTGGGCTAACAGCTCTCCACTGCCATTACACACCCTGGGCTAACACTGTTCTCTTGAATTTAAATTGTTCACTTAGCCTCAGGATAAATGGGTGCACTTTTCCCAAATTCCAAACAAGAAAACAATTGCATTTCATTTTGGTGTGAAGAACTTATATTTACAATTTAGCCATTTGGCAGATGCTTTCAGCCAAAGCAATTTAGAAAAGGTGCATTTAACATAATGGGCAAACACCACAAGAGCTAAAAGACAAGCAAAGCTGCAAAGCAAATCCTGTAGACCTGGGAGATAATGGGAGAGAAAAAAGGTTTCAGGGAAACATTAACTGAGGCGTGGTCTGAAAAAGCGAATTTTGAGAGGTTTATGGACGACAGCCAGTGAATCTGCCTTCCTGACAGACTGGGGAAAGTTTCTCTACCATCGAGGGATGAGGTCAGAGAAGAGCCGGGGCCATAAGCAGAGGCTCATGGGAGCCGGAAGAGATGGGACAACCTGCTGGTGAGAGGGTTAACCCTAACCCAACCTGCTGGTGAGAGGGTTAACCCTAACCCAACCTGCTGGTGAGAGGGTTAACCCTAACCCAACCTGCTGGTGAGAGGGTTAACCCTAACCCAACCTGCTGGTGAGAGGGTTAACCCTAACCCAACCTGCTGGTGAGAGCGTTAACCCTAACCCAACCTGCTGGTGAGAGGGTTAATCCTAACCCAACCTGCTGGTGAGAGGGTTAACCCTAACCCAACCTGCTGGTGAGAGGGTTAACCCTAACCCAACCTGCTGGTGAGAGGGTTAACCCTAACCCAACCTGCTGGTGAGAGGGTTAACCCTAACCCAACCTGCTGGTGAGAGGGTTAACCCTAACCCAACCTGCTGGTGAGAGGGTTAACCCTAACCCAACCTGCTGGTGAGAGGGGTAACCCTAACCCAACCTGCTGGTGAGAGGGTTAACCCTAACCCTAGCCCAAGCTGCTGGTGAGAGGGTTAACCCTAACCCAACCTGCTGGTGAGAGGGTTAACCCTAACCCAACCTGCTGGTGAGAGGGTTAATCCTAACCCAACCTGCTGGTGAGAGGGGTAACCCTAACCCAACCTGCTGGTGAGAGGGTTAACCCTAACCCTAACCCAACTCGCTGGTGAGAGGGGTAATCCTAACCCTAACCCTAACCCAACCTGCTGATGAGAGGATGCTGAATTGAGAGCTGTGGCTGGAGTGTAGAGGTCATGGATACTCAAATTTGACCCTTGAATCCAAATACAGCCCTGGTTTTATTTTCTCCCATTTAATTAACTGAGCAATTAGTGCTACTGATTGGCCAGACTGTCTACACACCTGACTCCCCGGTAAAGGGAGGATGGAGAACCAGCAATTCTCAGCCCTCAAAGATTATATACTGTTTATTTTGATATAACAGAGGAGGCTTATTGTGTCGTAGCAGAGTCCCAGAAACAGAATGGGCCACTTGCTCTGGAATCATAATTTTTCCAAGTCACAAATTATAATACTTAGCACACTAATATATATATATATATATACATACTTCTAAACATTCACACACTTGCTGCTACTAAAAGACATCTGCTAGAAAGAAATGGAAACAAAATAAAGTCTAAGTCAAGATTGTGCAATATGGGTAGTGCTCTGCCTCCCCAAGACGGAACTTCCACTCAGATTTATAATCCATGAACAAGCTGAAGGTTGTTTGTGTGCCCTCCATGCCACCAGATGAGTTAAATATATATCGGTGGCAATGCCATGGGGAAGTGAAAGCTGATTCAATGAAGAGCTTTTGCATCAGTATCACATGACAGGTGCTGAGTAAGTACTAAATACTAGTTGCAAAGAGGAAGTTAAAACAATATGAAAGAGGGGAAAACAGTATACCATTCCTTTGAGCAGAATACAAAGTGTATTATTAATATGAAAGTTAGATTCAGGAATTTTAAGGTTGATCAGAAATAATAAATATACTATAAAATGCAATTCAACATCTATGAAATACCACAATAACAGATTACCAATGAACTTAAACATAAATAATAAAATAATTTTAAACATTATCACTGTTTTCACTGTTAGAAATTTACAGTGTGTACACTCTAACTGTTAGACATTAACACTGTGTACAATCTAACTGTTAGACATTAACACTGTGTACACTCTAACTGTTAGACCTTAACACTGTGTACACTCACACTGTTAGACATTAACACTGAGTACAATCTAACTGTTAGACATTAACACTGTGTACACTCTAACTGTTAGACCTTAACACTGTGTACACTCTAACTGTTAGACCTTAACACTGTGTACACTCACACTGTTAGACATTAACACTGTGCACACTCACACTGTTAGACATTAACACTGTGTACACTCTAACTGTTAGACCTTAACACTATGTACACTCACACTGTTAGACCTTAACACTATGTACACTCTGTTAGACATTAACACTGTACACTCACACTGTTAGACATTAACACTATGTACACTCTGTTAGACATTAACACTGTACACTCACACTGTTAGACATTAACACTGTGTACACTCACACTGTTAGACATTAACACTATGAACACTCTAACTGTTAGACATTAACACTGTTCTTACTGTTAGGCACTAACACTCTAAATGCTCTGAAAACAATAATAAAAAAGTAAAATTAATTTAAAATAAATGCATTTCAAAATAATTATAAAATAACAGTAAGAACAGTAATAATAAATACATATAAATACCAAAATTCTAAAAACAATTACAGTCCATTACAACTAAGGTTGAGATCAAAGACTTGAAATGACCAAGTTAAAACAGTGTCAAGTTTCAGTTCCTTATGTAAATACATTGATGGTTTGAGGGGCATAAAATGTAAGAGCATTTTTACCCAAACAAATTTGAGGAACTTGAAAACAGTCATGAAAACTGGTTTGGTAAGGCATGTCTTTTGAGACTAAAAGTGAAGTGAGGTAAAATGGTAATTTGTGAAGGAGGGCCTTATGAATAAACAGATACAAATGGTGATGTTTTCTTACAGAAGGAGAGGGCCGCCCAAATTGTTTATACAGGACACAGTGATGAGTACCATAATCGCCCCCAGTAATAAATCTAAGTGCAAAATAATAAACAGCATGTAGGGGTCTCAGAGTAGTAAAGCAGCATGTGTATGAATTACATCCTCATAATCAAGGTCAGAAAGAAAAGTAGATTTGATTATCTTCTTTCAGGTAAACACAGGGAAGCAAGCTCTGTTCCTGCATAAGAAGTCAACTTCACCCATAGCTTTTTACCAGATGTTTATGCAGAACTTAAAAGTGAATTTATCATCATTCCAGATGCCCTAGTATTTATACTGGGGGACTCTATCAATAGGAGTATCATAGGATACATATCAGGAGATTGTCATGATCTTTTTGTTTGATCTGGTTAGATTTGCAATGATTTTATCAGGCTTATTGGATATAATTATGCCTATTAAGGTAGATTTTGATATATTTTTTATTATTTTTTATATTCTTTTTATGTCCAGTTGATTCTGTGATAAATTGGGTTAAATTAAGATTACCTTAAAATGATCAGAATCGTTTGTTAGCCAGTCTAGATTAAAATCACCCATAATAATGACTTCAGTTTTAACATAAGGAGACAGGAGTTCTGCAATCTTAACAAGAGAACCTCGGCTACAGAGGGTGGTCTATAATACCTGCCAAAACCAGATAAAAACTATTTAAAACTAGATCAACCTTAATCTAGTTTGAGATGGAAAGGAGCACTCGGCCATCAAAGAACATTCAGACTGGAAATCTGTCCAGCAGCTGAATATCCCGAGGAGCGGAATGCCAACCGCCATGCGTTCCACCACGAGCTACGGACCACGGGGTGGAACATGCCCGGGACTGTGGACTGGCACCCAGATTACCACGGATCCGGCTGCTTCAGGGACTGGCGTTATAATAATCAACTCAGCAGTGGCATCGGGAGCAAGGGCAGTCAGGGAATCAAGGAGCCGTTCATCTTAGCTTATCTGACGAAAGACAGATATCCGAACTTCCAGTTTGGAGGTCCTCTGACTCAGTTTGAGGCAGCACCTGCATTCTGGATGGGAGGTGGAGGTCCTCTGACTCAGTTTGAGGCAGCACCTGCATTCTGGATGGGAGGTGGAGGTCCTCTGACTCAGTTTGAGGCAGCACCTGCATTCTGGATGGGAGGTGGAGGTCCTCTGACTCAGTTTGAGGCAGCACCTGCATTCTGGATGGGAGGTGGAGGTCCTCTGACTCAGTTTGAGGCAGCACCTGCATTCTGGATGGGAGGTGGAGGTCCTCTGACTCAGTTTGAGGCAGCACCTGCATTCTGAATGGGAGGTGAGTGGAGGCATAGCCTCGTGTGGGGCTCTGAAAGACCGGTCAGCGAGGCACCTCGGGTGGAGAGTGGTAGCACTCCACCCGTAGTCTTGTTTTAGGGGAAAGTCAAAATAACAATGAAAACAACTGAAACCAAATATCAATTAAAAATTATTATAAATAAATAAAATAGATCAAATCTGTGGTAACAGCTGTGATTGCTTTAGTTGGTGAGAGTAATAAAATGGTAAAAGGCCGCAGACCAACGTGGGGGCAGTCCACTCACTAGAATACTATGCAGGGTTTTTTTTGCCTTGCTGTGGTTCTGTGTTTACAATAAAATAAGTCTCCTCCTCTATCTTCAACCCCACCTACTCACCCGATTCACCCATTGGGCTACCTATCCCTCCCTCTCCCCCATCAACAATCTCGGTCGCAACCCTTGTCCGCAAC
The DNA here is from genome assembly GCF_013347855.1 of Anguilla anguilla. Taxonomy (NCBI): domain Eukaryota; kingdom Metazoa; phylum Chordata; class Actinopteri; order Anguilliformes; family Anguillidae; genus Anguilla; species Anguilla anguilla. The sequence continues at coordinate 65,822,015 of NC_049205.1, forward strand.
ATCCACAAACAGAACAAATCTCATGTCATCAAACTTGGCAACTCTGCTGGAGGGAACGAGAATGTGCAAATTAGTGAAAAACAAAAGCTGACATCCTGTGTCTCCTCTCCCCCTTCCCTTTCATAAGATATATTTTTTAATTGACCCCGTGGGGTAATTTGTCCTCCACATTTAGCCCATCCTAGCTACTTAGGAGCAGTGGGCGGCCACAATACAGCGCCTGGGGGCCAACTCCATCTCTGAGGCCAGTGCCTTGGTCAAGGGCAACAGCAGGAGTGTACCTAACCTGACATGCATGTCTTTGAGTGTGGCAGGAAACCGGAGTACCCAGAGGAAACCCACCCGAACATGGTTCCTGTTTCCTAGTGATGTGCGAAAGTAGAGTGAGGAAAGCAGGAAGCCTCTTAAAGAGTGCAAACAGCCAATGTATGTATGGAAAGCAGATTGTATAAGCTAATTGTGCCAAATTAACCACTACTATCCTACCACTATGGAAATGTCATAGCATTGTCACAACTGCTTGGTTCTCTTAAAAACTACTTCTTACAACTATATTGTAACCTTTTGGAAAATATTATAATGAAATATACTAGCATTGAATAAAAGTGAATAACAGATAGCTTTCCCGACACCTTAAGCAGATATCAGGCATCACATTACATTAAATGGTAAATGGACTGCATTTATATAGCACTTTTATCCAAAGCGCTTTACAATTGATGCCTCTCATTCGCCAGAGCAGTTAGGGGTTAGGTGTCTTGCTCAAGGACACTTCGACACGCCCAGGGCAGGGTTTGAACCAGCAACCCTCCGACTGCCAGACAATCGGTCTTACCTCCTGAGCTATGTCGCCCCACATTACACTCATAGGGACTACTGACCACACACCAGAGACTCAAAAGCAGGTATGGGCCAGTCTATTACACACATTCACAATCAAGTTTAACTTAAAAGTTAAAGACCAGGGACTGATTGATTAATTCTTATCTTTCAGCCTCATAATGTCCTGCTTTACTGTCACTGACACTTCGCAGTAAAGCAAGCCATCATGAGGCTGAAAAATCAGAAAAAATAAATCAGAGATATAACCAAAACATTGGGTATGTGGAAATCAACTGTTTGATACATTGATGACTGAAGAATAATGTCAATTGTGAAGAAAAACCCATTTTGAATTTTCAGTCACATCAAGAACACGCTCTAGGATGTAGGAATAGATGTGTCCAAGACTACCATAAAGAGGCATAACCTCAGAAAGTTCACCTCAAATTGCAAACCACTGTTTTGGCTGCTCTTGGAACTGGCTCACTTATATTCATTGATGATGTGACTGCTGACGGCAGCAGCAGGATGAATTCAGAAACTTACATAAAAATCTAATCTGCACAACCTAGGAGTTTTTATGGGAAAATCAGTTCAATGTTCTTGACTGGCAAAGTCAATTGCCCAACCTCAATCCAACTGAACACATGTTAGATTTGCTGAAAACAAAACTGTAGGCAAAAATCCCAGAACACATACAGAAAGTGAAGGTGGCTGCAGTACAGGCCTGGCAGACCATTCCCAGTGTCTGGTGATGTCTGTGAGTCAGACTTCAGGCAGTCACTGAATCTGAGTCACTGAAAGGAATTGCAACTAAGTACTAAATATGATGACTTAAGATATTGTTCATTTGTCCAGTTACTTATGGTCACCTAAATTAGAAGGACCATGTACAAAAAAGGATGTACAGTAATCCCTACATGGGTCACCCATTATGGATGTAAGTACCCTGAGATTAAAACTGACAGCCTGCGCTTTAACCTTTCAAATCCAGTGCACTGGAGTACACAGCCCAAACTACAAAAAAGTGTCATTGTACAAATACTTACAGACAACACGGGGGAAAAAAAAAAAAAATACAGTGAGTTTAAAAATACATGTGATAAAAATGAAATAAATTTGTGCTGTGCATCTATCTAGGGCAAAGGCTAGATTATTTATATAAATAATATCATATTGGTTTCGCAGATGAGCGGTTCCTAATTTGAAAGTTCATTTACACACAGACTGTTCTTTGCCATCACTTGCTAACCCAAGCCCTGCTTCCCCTGCAACCAGCTTTTCAGGCCTTTCAGGCTGCTCTTAGTCAGGTACGCCTGGCCCTTAATCATGCAAAAACTACATTTTCAGGTCACGAGGTAAATGCACTGAACGAGTGTCATCTTGTAAGTATCTAGGATTCTGGTTGGATGAAACACTCCGTTTTAAACACAAAACCATCACAGGGATGCTCCCCGCCTACTTCAGCTGTCTTTTAAACTGGGATCCGCTCCGATGCAGATGCTACTGCGCCTCAGTGTCCCCCGGCCGAATAGCTACAGAACTTGAGAAAGCAGCTTTTAGGTACTTTGCACCCAATCGCTGGAATGATCTGCAGAGCAAATTTGGCCGATTTATATACCATTAAAAAATGTAACGTTTTATTTCATAATATTATATAACTGTGGAGTTTACCTGCTTTTAATTTTGCTCACCCATTGTAAATAGCTAGCTACAGTACTGAGCTGTAATTTCAGCACCTTTTTTATGTGTTTTGTCTTTGACATTGTGCTGTTTTCATTGTATAATAGCACGTGTGTGAGCTCTCCCTTGAGAAAGAGATGCCAATCTCAATTGAGTTTCCCTGGTTAAATAAGAGATAAATAAAAAGTGAAATTAAAGGGTTGTGGAATCGTTCGCTGCTTTTCCTTGCAAGTCTGGACTGTGTGTATTGTTTATTTGATTAATAACAGAATTAATAATCGGCGTGGCACTATTTTGGCTTCACTGACAGACAGGTATGTACGCTGGCAGTGTATGGAAAGCGCGATGTTTATAAGAAAGCCGCGCTGCCGAGTTCGGGCAGAGAGTAACTGTACCTTTCATCCCGATGTCCCCCTCGCGCGACCCCCAGCTTCCGCGATGATCCATGTCCATGATTGCTGTAGAGTCCATGAGGTTGTCCTCGGGTAGTCTTGCACGGGGCGCTTTTGGCTTAGAGACGCGGACGTGTCGCTCGCTGCTTCTGTTTCGTCGTGGAGGTTTTTTGTGTTCTAGCAAGGAAGCTGATACGTTAGACTGATTGCAATAGCGCGTGTATAGCTTGTCCACGATTGGTAAAAGTCCAGTTTTTTGCGGTTCTTCCCGCGTTGCCAATTTGTCAATGACATCTCCGCCCACCTGATAATACCCCAGTTCAGTACGTCATTAATGTCAGCACTAACCCCGGGTATATTGTGAAATTGGGTTAGCCTATGAACTGTCGGAAATATTTTTAAATCCAAAGTTATTTCACGCTTTCAAATTCGGATACCCTGTAGACTGCCTTATTGCAATACTATGCTTTAAATAAAAAAATCGGTTTTGTTTGAGCAAAATGAGTAGGTCTTTCAATAATATTTAAAGAAAATAAAGGTAGCTTTTATAATTGACCATTTCGTTATTACTTGGAACACGATTGCGCGCGTTGTCCATAGGTTATATGAGATTATATGAAGAATGGTGCTCTTAAAATTCTGTGCGGAGTGCCAGATGTCCTGTAGGAATAACTCATGTTGTGCAGGTCATTACCAGCGCACTTCGTCCAGGCACAAAACCTATGGGTTCATTTCTGAGTCAACAGCCAAAGTATTCAATCTGTTATTTTATTACGATATATACACTTGTTATGGTAAAAACACTTAACTACTCTATATAAAGTTTTCAATACATTACAGTCACAACTAAAAATTGCTGGCTCCCTGCAACTTCCGGGAGCAAGGTGAACAAACTATCCCGTGAGTTTACTCTGGTAGGCGAAGGTTCTCAGAAGCTGCAGTGGTTGTTTCATAATCCCTGGACAGGTACTATATGTACAGATACGGGAACACTGGAAATCCCATTCCTAAAGATCCCATGCATCTGTGTGAGAGTGACTGTGTCACGGGTGAGAGTGACTGGATGTATGTGAGAGTGACTGGATGTATGTGAGAGTGACTGGATGTATGTGAGAGTGACTGTGTCACGGGTGAGAGTGACTGGATGTATGTGAGAGTGACTGGATGTATGTGAGAGTGACTGTGTCACGGGTGAGAGTGACTGGATGTATGTGAGAGTGACTGGATCCCGTGTGAGAGTGACTGTGTCACAGGTGAGAGTGACTGGATGTATGTGAGAGTGACTGGATGTATGTGAGAGTGACTGGATCCCGTGTGAGAGTGACTGTGTCACGGGTGAGAGTGACTGGATGCATGTGAGAGTGACTGGAACGTGTGAGAGTGACTGGATCCCGTGTGAGAGTGACTGTAACGTGTGTGAGAGTGACTGGATGTATGTGAGAGTGACTGAACGCATGTGAGAGTGACTGGATGCATGTGAGAGTGACTGGAACGTGTGAGAGAGGCTTCTTGTCCTCTTAACTTTGGAGGACACATGGAATTCAACTCTCACTTAAATTCAGCTCCCATTGTGGCTTCCAAATGTCTGTAAGCACGTCTGTGTCTTCAGAACCATTCATTCATTCATTCATTTCACACGCTCACCAGACATGACCATACCACTACTGACTATTGTCAGTCTGGACTTAATCAGCCAAATTAGTTTTAAGTGTCACTGATTTCAGACTAAGTAAAGGATAGAAAAGTCAACCGGCACTTTTTTTTTCTTTTTTTGGGGGGGTGTATTTCTCCTAAAGTCAAGTTAACTTAATAAAAGTGCAGTTTCAGCTAAAAATAGCTAAATTGATGACTACCGCAGCAGAAATGATCCCTTGTGTGTTTCCTCAGTGAGCAGTTTGGAGTGAGGAGCCAGCTGCCAGTCCTGTTCTGGATGGAATGGTGTCCAGGGAATCGCTGTTGGCTTCTGTGTGAGCTGCTCCAGTACTTTAGCCCTGCAGTCCAGCTACAGATTAGGATCCTAGGTCTCTGAGCACTCCCACACATGCTCACTTTCAACAAAGCTGTAGTCATTTCTAGACGTACATTATTTTAATTATCTAAACAATTTTATTACAGTCATCTTAGTAGCATTCACCAGTTCATCTTATATTTACCCCATATCTGAACCACTGCAGGTGTGCTGCAGGTGTGCCTGTAACCATGACCGACCGCGCAACACCACATCACTGCCTGACCCCGCTCTGCAGAGCAGCCCTGCGGCACTCTGTATACCATTCTCAAATCATTTTAACTTCACAAGAACTTGAGCTGCTTCAGTTACTCAGAACTTATACAAGACAAATCAACACTTTGCAATAGATTGCACATGCAATTGAAAAAGAGATTAAAAAATGACATGTTTTTAAAATGTAAAATCTTTTTCACACATTCCTGGTGGTCATTCTATTGAAATGTTATGTCAACAAGTGCACACACAGTGCTGTATTTTTGCTGGAGGACCAGGCAGTACCAGAATCTGTGGCAAATCTGAGGAATGAAATCGGAATCTCTAGGTAATGGGACACAAGACACAATAAGAGTGACCACATCCATTAAATTATATAACGGCAGTGTACAATTAAGAAATAAAACACTGAGAGTGTAGAGTTTGGTTATAGAATGCTGAGAGTGTAGAGTTAGGTTATAGAACACTGAGAGTGTAGAGTTAGGTTTCAGAATACTGACAGTGCAGAATTAGGTTATAGAACACAGAGAGTAGAGTTAGGAAATAGAACACTGACAGCGTAGAGCTAGGTTTTTGAACAATGAGAGTGTAGAGTTGGGTTATAGAACATTAAGAGTATACAGTTAGGTTATAGAACACTGAGAGTGTAGAGTTAGGTTACAGAATACTGACAGTGTAGAGTTAGGATATAGAACACTGAGAGAGTAGAGTTAAGTTATAGGACACTGAGAGTGTAGAGTTAGGATATAGAACACTGACAGTGTGGAGTTAGGTTATAGAACACTGACAGTGTAGAGTTAGGTAACAGAACACTGAGAGTGTTGAGTTATGTAATAGAACACTGACAGTGTAAAGTTAGGTTACAGAACACTGACAGTGTAGAGTTAGGTAATAGAACACTGAGAGTGTAGAGTTAGGTTACAGAACACTGACAGTGTAAAGTTAGGTAACAGAACACTGAGAGTGTAAAGTTAGGTTATAGAAAAATGACAGTGTATAGCAACAAAATAGAATACTGACAGTGTAGATTTATTGAATGGGATGCCGACAGTGTAAATTCATGAAATGGGACACAGAGAGAGACACACCAGGTTGGCAGCGTAGAAGCAGATCTGCAGCAGCACCATGCAGTCCCCTCGGTTGGAGTAGACAGATGTGGGCTGAATGTAGGTCCGGTCGAAGTTAGCAAGTGGCAAGTCCCTCTGGCAGTGCGAGTTGCTGAGAGAGACCAGTGATCGCGCCAGCGAGTATTTAGCAGCACAGCTCACTGCTTCCATTGAGCGGGGCGTGTCAAAATGCATCACAAACTGGGGCTCATCCTGCAGCCAGAAACAGCCTGTCAGTGCTATAAACACCATAAACAGCCTGTCAGTGCTATAAACACCATAAACAGCCTGTCAGTCTCATATACACCACACACAGTCTGTCAGTCTCATATACACCACACACAGCCTGTCAGTGGTATATACACCACACACAGCCTGTCAGTGCTATTTACACCACACACAGCCTGTCAGTGCTATATACACCACACGCAGTCTGTCAGTCTCATATACACCACACACAGCCTGTCAGTGCTATTTACACCACACACAGCCTGTCAGTGCTATATACACCACACGCAGTCTGTCAGTCTCATATACACCACACACAGCCTGTCAGTGCTATATACACCACACGCAGTCTGTCAGTCTCATATACACCACACACAGCCTGCCAGTGCTATTTACACCACACACAGCCTGTCAGTGCTATATACACCACACGCAGTCTGTCAGTCTCATATACACCACACACAGCCTGTCAGTGCTATATACACCACACACAGCCTGTCAGTGCTATATACACCACACACAGCCTGTCAGTGCTATATACACCACACACAGTCTGTCAGTCTCATATACACCACACACAGCCTGTCAGTGCTATTTACACCACACACAACATGTCAGTGCTACAAACACCACACACCGTCTGTCAGTGCTATATACACCACACACAGCCTGTCAGTGCTATATACACCACACACAGCCTGCCAGTCTCATATACACCACACACAGCCTGTCAGTGGTATATACACCACACACAGCCTGTCAGTGCTATATACACCACACACAGTCTGTCAGTGGTATATACACCACACACAGCCTGTCAGCGTGATATACACCACACACAGCCTGTCAGTGCTATATACACCACACACAGCCTGTCAGTGCTATATACACCACACACAGCATGTCTGTGCTACATACACCACGCACAGCCTGTCAGTGCTATATACACCACACACAGCCTGTCAGTGCTATATACACCACACATAGCCTGTTAGTGCTATATACACCACACATAGTCTGTCAGTGCTAAATACACGTTTCTGCATCTCTAATACCCATAGTTGGCTCTGGTGGAAACAGTAACTTTTCCACTAACTATAATATTTATTTTGGGGGTGGTGGGGGGGTGTAGGGGCTGAGGAGCAAATGTGTCCCCTCAAATTGCCATCTAAAGCATTTAAAAACATGCATTTGACCCTAGTCTGACTTCCCAAACAGAAATGTGTCTTGTGCACATAAAATCCCATTTACTTCATAAAAATGGCTTATATGTTTTACTACTGTAATTAGCGAATATTCCAGACCAAACAAACGGTTTAAACAAGCACCTCGGCTGTCTTTACAAAATCTAAATTTTTCTGGCAGTGAATAAAGAGGCTGAGACTAACCCCGCACCCCCTGTGTGGGGCTTCATTCAGCTCAGATTTCTGCACAAAATCTAATTGGGAAAAAGCATCTGTGCAGAAAATGTAATTGTTTTAGCGATCTGCAGTAAATTTACTGCATATTTCTCATGGAGATATCACCGCCAGGCCTGAAAGTGATACAATATTGATCTTCATACAAACTGCACCCTGCAAGTAAGCAGGGCTCAGCATCTCACACAGCTTTTCTCATCCTTCTAATGGAGGCGGACATGTTTATTTTCCTCAGGTAATTCATTTTAATCTAGAGCAAAATGGGGAGGATGAGCTTACTGCTTCAGGGTCTCTTCCATCCAGCAAAATCAGGTCCTTCAGGAACCACTCTTCGGTCCTCTCAAACGTATCCTGCCGATTGGATCTGAGGTTTTTCACCACAGAAATCTGTACGGCTTTGACTTTGTTCACTGAGAATAACAACATGCATTCAGTTCCCGGCTGAAGAGGTTAAGCGTTAAATAGAGTTTACGCATTTAAGGCAAACAACAAATATTTGGATCGGAGAAAAAAATTGACCATAAATTTATATCTTGTGACTGTTTCTAAAAATAGGCTCAATGAAAATTTAAACAGCAGCAACAAAGAAATAACATCGACAACAATAATAATCATAATTTTTATAATAATAATAATAATAATAATCATAATAATAATAATTTACCTGATACACAAAGAAAATGTCTCCCTGGGGCAGTTTCAGCAATTTCTATGAACTCCTTCAGCTGTTGCCCCTGAGGGGTAAAGAGGACTCTCTGCATCTCTTCTTTCAGTAGTGAGGACATTTATGTGGAGCTGTCTGCCGTTATCACCGTACAAAGCACAAGTCCGTTCATCCAGCAGCCTTCTGCCCTCCTCACAGTCTGCCAGCTGCCAGAACTCTCCTCTCTGTCCTGCAGCAGACTGAGCTCCACACCACACAGCAGGCTGGTCTCTCCACACCACAGAGCACGCTGGTCTCTCCACACCACACAGCAGGTTGGTCTCTCCACACCACAGAGCACACTGGTCTCTCCACAACACACAGCAGGCTGGTGTCTCCACAACACACAGCAGGCTGGTCTCTCCACACCACACAGCACACTGGTCTCTCCACAACACGCAGCAGACTGGTCTTTCCACACCACAGAGCAGGCTGGTCTCTCCACAACGCACAGCAGGCTGGTCTCTCCACACCACACAGCAGACTGAGCTCCACACCACACAGCAGGCTGGTCTCTCCACACCACACAGCAGATTGAGCTCCACACCACACAGCAGGCTGGTCTCTCCACACCACACAGCAGACTGAGCTCCACACCACACAGCAGGCTGGTCTCTCCGCAGCACACAGAAGACTGAGCTCCACACCACACAGCAGGCTGGTCTCTCCGCAGCACACAGAAGACTGAGCTTCACACCACACAGCAGGCTGGTCTCTCCGCAGCACACAGAAGACTGAGCTTCACACCACACAGCAGGCTGGTCTCTCCGCAGCACACAGAAGACTGAGATTCACACCACACAGCAGGCTGGTCTTTCCACACCACACAACAGGCTGGTCTCTCCACAACACACAGCAGACTGGTCTTTCCACACCACAGAGCACGCTGGTCTCTCTGCAGCACACAGAAGACTGAGCTTCACACCACACAGCAGGCTGGTCTCCCCGCAGCACATAGCAGGCTGGTCTCTCCGCAGCACACAGAAGACTGAGCTCCACACCACACAGCAGGCTGGTCTCTCCGCAGCACACAGCAGGCTGGTCTTTTATGAGAAATAAGCTCCACAGGGAGGCCGCACTCATCTAGCTAACATGATTTTCCTTAAACGAAGATATAATTGAGGCATCAATTAGACTCCATTATAATCACAGAATGCCTGGCAAAGTATTGATTTGTGGTGTGATCCATTAAATATTTAGTTCCATTAGATTTACGGGAGTACAAGTATAACTGAAGGCAGTAAACTTCAGAAGAGACATCAATCATTATAAAAATGTTTCATCAGAAAAGATTCTATGCCCAGATTAAAAGGTTTTATCAATACAAGTCTCACATTCAAAGTTACTGGTGTGCCGACAAGGCTGAACCCATGACACTGATTAGAGAGACTCAGGAGCTTCTCTTTCAATGTGGGTCTGATCGCTTTGACCAGACACAGTTACACCCGGAGTATCTTTACACAGCATGTAAACTCTGTAATCCGTAACATTTACAGTGTATTTAAGGCTCTGTAATCCGCAGCATTTACAGTCTATTTAAGGCTCTGTAATCTGGAACATTTACAGTGTATTTAAGGCTCTGTAATCCATAACATTTACAGTATATTTAAGGCTCTGTAATCCATAACATTTACAGTGTATTTAAGGCTCTGTAATCCATAACATTTACAGTCTATTTAAGGCTCTGTAATCTGGAACATTTACAGTGCACTTGTTTATGGGAAACATAACTGAATTGGTTGGAGATGTAACTGTAGTGATTGACAAAGCTGAGAGCATTGATTGACATGCAGAGAGTATTGTAGAGTAGAATTGCTTTTCAAGATGACAGTAACAGATTTATATAGCGTTTATATAGCGCCTTTCAAAATCTCCAAGCTCTTTGCGGCTGAGAGAATCCCACTGAAATGCCCATCAACACCGGAGAGGGGGACTGCATGCTGGATGAGAGCAAAGGAGAAGGGGACTGCATAGGGGGCTGTGCTGGCCCTCTGCTGCCTCAGCACTGCTCAGGGGAACTACAGTTATGAAATTAATTATGAAATGAATAATAAATATTATTAATAATGACAGCAGTATTCGAACATGATTACATTTTTGGTTTTTAGTAAATGCATAGAATGGACAGCACAGATGCATATTTTCACAACATTTGGTCATTTTTCTTAAATTCCTGTCTTTCAGTCTGATCATTAAAACACTCCCCAGGAGCAGCCCATTAATCTGACAAGAAGCTCCCCCCTGCACTCTTCCCTCAGATCAGGAAAACATCCTTTCATTTGCATCACGTAATGAAAAACGTCTTCATCAGGCTCATAGCAGCCCCTTCACAGCCTATTGCTGCAAAGCTATAAAACATTTTTCCAATTTAAGATAAAATGTTTATTCCTAACAGTCAGTTGTAATGATCGTCAGGGCAGCTATGAGAGGGAGGCAAACAGACTTGAACGGTGCATTAGGGCCATAGTGTTTGCATGGAGCCCAGCCAACAGGCTCGACTGAAGAGATTTTAATAATGTAAACCATCGGGGACCCCACAGAGCCTGCTCTAACACACAATGTTAGCTGGGATGTGATTTGCTCACCCAGTCTCCAGCTCTCCGGCTGCTGGGTTCAGCCTAAGCGGGGAGCTGGAGAGACTATGTTTCTGTGGAAGTGTAAGTGCAGAGGCAGACTCCTGTAGCCCCAAGCCAGAGCAGGTCTGCTACTCAGCCATACCCTCATCCTAAAATACCCTGGTCTTAATTCCCAAAATAAAGAGCTGCTGGGTTTGCTGGTGCCATTTTTACAATGGAGTGTGAGTGTGTGTGTGCGTCAGGAACCTCATGAATAACACATTAAACTCTCCCTAGTGCTAGCCTCAGATCCGCTTCTAAAATGGAAAACTACAGGGATCACTGCTCAGTGCTGCAGCCCCAGGGCACTGCTCAGTGCTGCAGCTCCAGGGCACTGCTCAGGGCACTGCTCAGTGCTGCAGCCCCAGGGCACTGCTCAGTGCTGCAGCCCCAGGGCACTGCTCAGGGCACTGCTCAGTGCTGCAGCTCCAGGGCACTGCTCAGGGCACTGCTCAGGGCACTGCTCAGTGCTGCAGCCCCAGGGCACTGCTCAGTGCTGCAGCCCCAGGGCACTGCTCAGGGCACTGCTCAGTGCTGCAGCTCCAGGGCACTGCTCAGGGCACTGCTCAGTGCTGCAGCCCCAGGGCACTGCTCAGGGCACTGCTCAGTGCTGCAGCCCCAGGGCACTGCTCAGTGCTGCAGCTCCAGGGCACTGCTCAGGGCACTGCTCAGTGCTGCAGCTCCAGGGCACTGCTCAGGGCACTGCTCAGTGCTGCAGCTCCAGGGCACTGCTCAGGGCACTGCTCAGTGCTGCAGCTCCAGGGCACTGCTCAGTGCTGCAGCTCCAGGGCACTGCTCAGTGCTGCAGCCCCAGGGCACTGCTCAGGGCACTGCTCAGTGCTGCAGCTCCAGGGCACTGCTCAGGGTTCAGGATCACAGCTGAGCATTCAGACACTTTGAGAAGTGCAAAGGCATGTTAGGAAATGCATGTGTGTGTGTGTGTGTGTGTGTGCGTGTGTGTATGTGTGTGTGCGTGTGTGTGTGCGTGTGTGTGCGTATGTGTGTGTGCGTGTGTGTGTGAGTGTGTGTGTGTGTGTGCACGTGTGTGTGTGTGCGCGTGTGTGTGTGTATGTGCGTGTGTGTGCGTGTGTGTGTGTGCGTGTATGTGCGTGTGTGCGTGTGTGTGTGTGTGTGCGTGTGCACATATGTGTGTGCATGTGTGTGTGTATGTGTGTATGTGTGTGTGCACGTGTGTGTGTGGGCATGTGTGTCTTTGTGTGTGTTTTTGGAGGACTGCACTTTTTTGTAAGCTGTGACAAACAATAAAACCTTGAGGAGAATTTTGAGTTTGCTCAACATTGTCCTAAAGACAGTATATGGGCATGCAAACACAGAGCTGTGACCACATAACCACATAAAAACAACACAGCTCTTTGCATAATATAAATGAAATTCTAAATGAACATGTATCGCAACATCAGAACTGTAGTATATTTCATTGGGCCATTTTGGTGTGCTGGGTGATGTCGTAAGGCTGAGCCTTGATTAACCCCTGCATGGGGTGGGTGGGGTACTGGCCTAGGACTGGAAACGAACCGACACGTAGGCCTGTCTCCCGTAGCTCTGTCTCCTGTGGGCCTGTCTCCCGTAGCTCTGTCTCCTGTAGGCCTGTCTCCCGTAGCTCTGTCTCCTGTAGGCCTGTCTCCTGTGGGCCTGTCTCCTGTAGCTCTGTCTCCTGTAGGCCTGTCTCCTGTGGGCCTGTCTCCTGTAGCTCTGTCTCCCGTAGCTCTGTCTCCTGTGGGCCTGTCTCCTGTAGCTCTGTCTCCCGTAGCTCTGTCTCCTGTGGGCCTGTCTCCCGTAGCTCTGTCTCCCGTAGCTCTGTCTCCTGTAGGCCTGTCTCCCGTAGCTCTGTCTCCTGTAGGCCTGTCTCCCGTAGCTCTGTCTCCCGTAGCTCTGTCTCCTGTGGCTCTGTCTCCTGTAGGCCTGTCTCCTGTAGGCCTGTCTCCCGTAGCTCTGTCTCCTGTAGGCCTGTCTCCCGTAGCTCTGATTCTCTGTATATTGATTAATAATGGTAAATAAACTTCCCTCCAACTAAGTCCCCGGCCGCTGCTGCTTGACATCATGAGAACAATGCTGGAGTGGAATAAAGATCAAAGGTCAGTGCAAAGCTGCTCAGTAAGACTTTCCCTAATAAACCCAGTCGTGAGTTCCTGCTGCAACTAACAGCCACACACGTTCTTCCCCTGTGTATCTCAGTGCTGTTTCTCAGTGTGTATCTCTGTTATTTCTACACGGCCACTGCGCTGTGCCCAGTGGTATCACAGTGATGGCTCACCTGTCTGTGGCAACATCATCGCTGATCTCAGGAGCAGCAGCATCCCGTTTCTCTTGATTGCCACCTGGTGTGCAGATGTCTCCAGGGCTCGCATTATAAACCCTATGGCTGTCTCACTAGTGTTGCACTCCCTATGGCTGTCTCACTAGTGTTGCACTCCCTATGGCTGTCTCACTAGTGTTGCACTCCCTATGGCTGTCTCACCAGTGTTACACTCCCTATGGCTGTCTCACCAGTGTTACACTCCCTATGGCTGTCTCACTAGTGTTGCACTCCCTATGACTGTCTCACTAGTGTTACACTCCCTATGGCTGTCTCACTAGTGTTGCACTCCCTATGCCTGTCTCACTAGTGTTACACTCCCTATGGCTGTCTCATTAGTGCTACATTCCCTATGCCTGTCTCACTAGTGTTACACTCCCTATGCCTGTCTCATTAGTGCTACATTCCCTATGCCTGTCTCATTAGTGCTACATTCCCTATGCCTGTCTCACTAGTGTTACACTCCCTATGCCTGTCTCATTAGTGCTACATTCCCTATGCCTGTCTCATTAGCCTGTCTCACTAGTGTTACACTCCCTATGCCTGTCTCATTAGTGTTGCACTCCCTATGCCTGTCTCACTACTGTTACACTCCCTATGCCTGTCTCACTAGTGTTACACTCCCTATGCCTGTCTCATTAGTGCTACATTCCCTATGCCTGTCTCATTAGTGCTACATTCCCTATGCCTGTCTCACTAGTGTTACACTCCCTATGCCTGTCTCATTAGTGTTGCACTCCCTATGCCTGTCTCACTAGTGTTACACTCCCTATGGCTGTCTCACTAGTGTTGCACTCCCTATGCCTGTCTCACTCATGTTACACTCCCTATGCCTGTCTCATTAGTGTTGCACTCCCTATGCCTGTCTCACTAGTGTTACACTCCCTATGGCTGTCTCACTAGTGTTGCACTCCCTGTGCCTGTCTCACTAGTGTTACACTCCCTATGCCTGTCTCATTAGTGTTGCACTCCCTATGCGTCTCACTAGTGTTACACTCCCTATGCCTGTCTCATTAGTGTTACACTCCCTATGCCTGTCTCACTAGTGTTACACTCCCTAAAAATATAAAATATAATTTGATGAAAAGCTCACTTGGAATTAACCAAAAACTGAAATAAATGTAAGAAGGTTACCAATCTCTGCTAATAAATATATACTGGGCACTCTTGAGATCAGTTTTTAACTATATATGCATAGCATATTTATCAGCAGCAGAAAGTAACTTTAGGAAATTAGATACTTTACGAGCCCAAGCTTGCTGTCTTTCCAATGAATAGCCGTCTTAGAATGTCGCTTTTTATTTTTGATTGCATGAGCTATTGCATTTTGCAGCAGCAAAAGCGGAGCACTTAGGAATGACCATTGAACAGCGAGGTCCCGGTGATTTAGCGCCAGCAAGCAGACGCTCTAAATACCTGTCATACCGATGAATTTGGTTTAATCTCACAGACGTCACGTACGTGAGCTCATTGCGTTGCGCATGATCGTATCTGCCACACAAACGTGTGGATTCGGCTTGCTAGCATAATATACCTAGCAGGGTAGCTACATTACTAAGTAACTAGCAGATCAACAATCGCAAAAATGACTAGCTTTTGAGGAACGAGTGTGAAATGCTGTCCTCTCTTCTGCTGCCGTTTGAGATTTCTCCGTTATAACTCTCTGTATGCTTGCGCTGTGTGCACGGAACGTTTTAGGTGTTTTCGCTCCTCCAAATATGCGAGTTACTATCGGTCAAGCGATTGAATGACCGCGTCTGTGACCAAACTCGGAGTCTTTACCCCCAGGCAGTTTTGTGTCTCTGATTTGCTCCCAGGCTGACCTCGCAATAACTTCCAACCGAGTCGCTCACCCGTGTTGTCCGTTTGTAAACATAACATTTTGTACCGGCATCTTCTATCTTTGTAGACAGAAGCACGTTTCAAAACTGTACAGGATTATATTTCTGGTAGTAGCCTATGACCTGTAATGCATGTTACAGGTCATACTACCAGAGTCTTTTTCAAGGACTCTTTTAAGCTTATATTAAAGTTCCATCCGACTGCGATCTTCAACTTTAGGATGTAACACATGGCTGCGCTTCTTGTTACATAGAATCTTTCAACTACGGCTAACACAAAGTTCTAGTGTTAAATACCGGTGAAAGAATTCCGTTTTGAAGTTTGCAGATGACATCGAATGCTAGAACAACATTCACTGAAGATCCTCAAATTAAGTATAAGACAACACATTAACAGCTCTATGTCGCTACACTGCCACCTGCTGGTATAAACTGGTAACAAATATGTATACATAAATTTCATGTTAAGCGGAGCATTTTAATTACAGTGGAGTTTCTAGATCTTACAGAATTAATGCAGAGCACATTCGCTGTAATTCCGAATTGGTGGCTATAATACTCATATTCTATGAAGTAAATATCAGCCAAATCTTCACCTACACGACCCAATCAAAAACTCGCATACGCACGCAAAATACCCATATCTTTTCACTCTGAAACATTTCCATTTTAATCAGCTAATCTGCCTGTGGCCTAGTGGGTAAGGTTACAGTCCTGCTAGGAGCATGTTTTTTTAACCTGCTTTTACCCTCACTAATAATTGTCTACTACTTCTCAATTATTGCTTTTGCACCATATCTACCCGCCGTTCACCGAACGTATACACTGCATTATGACGTACCGTCTGCACGGTCAGTTATTAACCGGCTACAATATTGCAAACCCATATGGATTCAATGGGAGCTCTTCTGTGCTTACTGCCCTGTGTTCTTTAAAACCACGGACAGGTTTGCTAATGATATTTCACGCATTGCATAGCTATGTCATGGTGCTGCACTAACAAAGTCACAGACTGGTAAACCTCCGGTTGAAGGCTTGAATCCCGCCTCACCCTCAGGCAGATTATTTCCTCTTTTACACTAACATTTTCTTACGCTTTTATATTTTCTTTACCAAAACTCACTCATGGCCACCCATATGCATCTCATGACGGCAAATGTATTCCTTTTATTAAAAAGTTACACCAGTTCACCACTGTGCCATTTCTACTAACTACATTTCTTCACTTGGCTACCGCACAAAACCTTCTTATCAGCAAACGCCACGTTTCTACATTCATGTTATCTCCCCCTGTTCTCTATCTAGCCACATACAAACAATTACTATGTATGTATGTTCTGCAACTCCCCATTAAAACATTACTTTTAAAATCATGACTCACTCATAATTATAACTACTAGTACTGAACATGAGAAAAGCACATCAGTGCAATAGATTTCACAGGTTACTTAACCCTCCACTTTAACGGCTAATGTTTTATACCGACTTATATATACCATTCAACAAGGAAACTAAGCTCGCTCATGGTCACTTCATTTACTTCGCACTATAGTCTGTGATCATGTCAACCTTCACCTACATGCCCATTCTGCTAAAAACATATTGTTTCAACTACGCAATTTCATCCAAAATTAAATAAGATGTATTCCAAAGCAATGCTACCCAATATTTCCTCAATTCTTTCAAGTCACTTGGCCCTGTGTTTTGTAATCTTACCATTTTACAATGTCATGCAAACTTTGTGTCAGATCAGTGTCAAATATTTCGAATTGCCTCATGGAACACATTGACATTCATGTACAAAACTGCTGGTGCGTAACTACAGGAAGCATATTTCTCCAGAAAACATGTTTATACTTGCTTCTGAACTGAATTTGAGTACATGTACAAGTTATTGTATATTTGCTACGTACAATAAACACTGCATGTAAAATACATATTGTACATACATACATAGAGAACTTCTTTATCCCCATGGGGACATTTCCCTCGCAGCATGTTACATTCACATTTACGAACACACACTTATACCAAGAAACATACTATCATTCACGCAACAGAAAGACTGGGCAGCAAAATACATACATACCAATACAACTTGGACATACACACGCCTATTCAATCAATCTTGACTGTGAGAAAGCCATCCACACATATGTTTGGCCTGTCCATGTAGTGCATGCTTATACACACAGGGCCAAGTGACTTGAAAGAATTGAGGAAATATTGGGTAGCATTGCTTTGGAATACATCTTATTTAATTTCGGTGAGGCAAGATAGCCTATATTGTTTGTAGTATTGTACCTTGGCATCATCTTGATATCAATACTTTTAATGGCAGGCCTGGACTGGTCTTGTATGTGTGAGTAACTTGGCATTTTTGTACATTGAAAACATGTTTTTTATGAGATTATTATATACCTTGAAATGCGCTCAAACATTCTTATTCTTCAGTGAAAGTCTCAGTGCAATTACAGAAATGTGCGAGAGTTTTTTCCTTCAGGGGTTGATTCAGATATTGGGCAGCCACGGTCGAGTCCCCACAGAGCTTTACGCCGCCTTGCTTTCTGCTGTATAAGGTTTTCACACACAGACTGAGTGTTAAGTTTGTGAAGGGCGGCTCTTGGTGTGAATGTTTGTGGCTTGCCACTGTTCTGTTTAAAATATAAGGTCTTTTTTATAATTGAGAAAACCTCTCTCGCTCTCTTTCCTCTCTCTCACACACACACACACACATACACAAAGGACCTGTTATGAGCTCAACAAAGTGTTTTTATCCTGAGTAGTGTACTTGTGAGCAGGGATCAGGAGTTTGTGGAGTTGTCAGGGGTGTGTCTGTGTGTGTTGGCCTCGGGTGTCAGGGGTGTGTCTGTGTGTGTTGGCCTCGGGTGTCAGGGGTCTGTCTGTGTGTGTTGGCCTCGGGTGTCAGGAGTGTGTCTGTGTGTGTTGGCCTCGGGTGTCAGGAGTGTGTCCCGGTGTGTTGGCCTCGGGTGTCAGGAGTGTGTCTGTGTGTGTTGGCCTCGGGTGTCAGGAGTGTGTCTGTGCGTGTTGGCCTCGGGTGTCAGGAGTGTGTCTGTGTGTGTTGGCCTCGGGTGTCAGGAGTGTGTCTGTGTGTGTTGGCCTCGGGTGTCAGGAGTGTGTCTGTGTGTGTTGGCCTCGGGTGTCAGGGGTCTGTCTGTGTGTGTTGGCCTCGGGTGTCAGGGGTCTGTCTGTGTGTGTTGGCCTCGGGTGTCAGGAGTGTGTCTGTGTGTGTTGGCCTCGGGTGTCAGGAGTGTGTCTGTGCATGTTGGCCTCGGGTGTCAGGAGTGTGTCTGTGTGTGTTGGCCTCGGGTGTCAGGGGTCTGTCTGTGTGTGTTGGCCTCGGGTGCAGTTCGGAGTCTGTGTCTGTTGGCCTCGGGTGCAGTTTGGAGCAAAACTTGATGCTACATGTAATAATGAGAACACTGTGGCAGCCAGACATGGCTTTTCCATCTACAGCCAAATAAACACCAAACGGGAAGAGAAACGCTTGCTATAAATACCTCCACTGTTTTCTACCAGTACAGTACATTTGCTATACCGCACACTTCCGATAACATTACTCTCCCTCACCCTGACACTCTTCCATCACTCTCCTCCCTCACTTTCTCACCCTCATCTTTCCATGTTTTCACCTTCATCCTCTCATCATAGTGCAGCGCTAACCTCCAAAGCTATCTGCTGTGTCACACATAACAGCATCACGTCGTAAAAACATATGTGGGTCATTTATTTATTGTGTATCAAATGACAGACATTTTTACAGGTTAATGCTCTATTAACGAATTACCAAACTAAATGAAAATACAAAATCAGGCAGTACTGAAAACAGCAAGTAAAAATACATTAAAAAGCAAAAAACAAACAAACAAAAAAAATCCAAAAAGAAACTAAACAGCCACAAAGCAGAAGAAAACTGGAGAATTGGGTTTGTACACCTGAGGGATGTTGAGAGCGTAGAGTAGGGAATTGGGTTTGTACACCTGAGGGATGTGTAGAGCGTAGAATAGGGAATTGGGTTTGTACACCTGAGGGATGTTGAGAGCGTAGAGTAGGGAATTGGGTTTGTACACCTGAGGGATGTTGAGAGCGTAGAGTAGGGAATTGGGTTTGTACACCTGAGGGATGTTGAGAGCGTAGAGTAGGGAATTGGGTTTGTACACCGGAGGGATGTTGAGAGCGTAGAGTAGGGAATTGGGTTTGTACACCGGAGGGATGTGTAGAGCGTAGAGTAGGGAATTGGGTTTGTACACCTGAGGGATGTGTAGAGCGTAGAGTAGGGAATTGGGTTTGTACACCGGAGGGATGTGTAGAGCGTAGAGTAGGGAATTGGGTATATACATTGGAGCAACATGTAGAGTAGGAAATGGGGTATGTACATTGGAGCGCCATGTAAAATAGGGGTGTAGTTTAGGTAAAGGGGTGTAGATTTGGTAAAGGCCTGTAGATTAGGTAAAGGGGTGTAGGGTTAGGTAAAGGGGTGTAGGTTAGATAAAGGGGTGTAGGGTTAGGTAAAGGGGTGTAGATTAGGTAAAGGGGTGTAGGTTAGATAAAGGGGTGTAGGTTAGGTAAAGGGGTGTAGGTTAGATAAAGGGGTGTAGGGTTAGGTAAAGGGGTGTAGATTAGGTAAAGGGGTGTAGGTTAGGTAAAGGGGTGTAGGTTTGGTAAAGGGGTGTAGATTAGGTAAAGGGGTGTAGGGTTAGGTAAAGGGGTGTAGGTTAGGTAAAGGGGTGTAGAGTTAGGTGAAGGGGTGTAGGTTAGATAAAGGGGTGTAGGGTTAGGTAAAGGAGTGTAGGTTAGGTAAAGGGGTGTAGAGTTAGGTGAAGGGGTGTAGGTTAGATAAAGGGGTGTAGGGTTAGGTAAAGGAGTGTAGATTATGTAAAGGGGTTTAGGGTTAGGTAAAGTGGTTTAGGTTAGGTAAAGGGGTGTAGATTAGGTAAAGGGGTGTAGGTTAAGTAAAGGGGTGTAGGGTTAGGTAAAGTGGTTTAAGTTAGGTAAAGGGGTGTAGATTAGGTAAAGGGGTGTAGATTAGGTAAAGGGGTGTAGATTAGGTAAAGGGGTGTAGGTTAGATAAAGTGGTTTAGGTTAGGTAAAGGGGTGTACATTAGGTAAAGGGGTGTAGGGTTAGGTAAAGTAGTTTAGGTTAGGTAAAGGGGTGTAGATTAGGTAAAGCGGTGTAGGTTAGGTAAAGGGGTGTACATTAGGGTTTAACGTTTTGGGGGTGTGAATTACAGAAACGGATCAGGGGGTGCACATTGTGGTTGATGATTTGGCTGTAGATCATGTTGAAAACTGCCTGGAGTCTAGGGGGTGTAAATTAGGTTTGTGAACAGTAGGAGGGAGTAGATCAGGGGGTGTAGATTATGATGGCGTAGATTAGGGAGGTGCAGACTGCCCAGGTGTAGATTTGGGTGCCATAGATTAGGGAGGTGTAGACTAGGGTTGAAAATTAGGGTGGTTTAGAATAGGGGGTGTTGATTAGGGTGGTGTAGATTAGGAGAAAGTAGAATAGGGTGGTATAGATTATAGAATCGTAGATTGAGGGAGTAGATGAGGGTGGGTGCAGATTAGTTAATTGTTGGTTAGGATGGTTTAGATTAGGGTGGTTGTAGATTAGGGGAGTTTAGATTAGGGTGGTGTAGATTTGTTGTAGATTAGTGTGGTTTAGATTAAGGTGGTGTAGATTAGGGTGGGTGTAGATTAGGATGTTTTAGATTAGGGTGGATGTAGATTGGAGTGGTTTAGATTAGGTGGGTGTAGATTAGATTGTTGTAGATTACGGTGGTTTAGATTAGGTCTGGGTAGATTAGGGAGGTGTGCAGATCTACCTACAGGAACACATCACTGTGGAGGAGGGGCTGAGTCATGCTGCCCACTGAACTCAGACGCTGGGAGTGTGCCCCCCGCTGGTCACACGCAAAACTGCGACTGAAATTCATGTAGATCTGAAACAAATAAAAACAATTAAGTGTGAAGCTAAAAGGGCAAAAGGAAAGACCAGCAGTACAGTACAAGTTAATAACTACTACAGACATTTTAAACTAATAGAGACCAGTACACACATATTTAATATCAATTTCTGTACAATACACGTTTAGTAACTCATAAAGAAATGTAAATACATTTTTTTTCTTCCCCCTTTCCTCCCAACTTGGAATGGCCAGATGTATATCAGTGCTGATATCTGGACTCCCTGCTAATGAAAGTGCAGACAGGCACCACTCTCCACCCATATGTCAGGTTTGCACAAAGATGAGCTGGAGAAAGACATTTCACTGGCAGCTCAACAGGTGGACGTGCATATGCCTGACTGAGCAGTGGGTCACTGCCGAAAATGGGTCCCTATGACTGAGCCCCCCACCCCTGAATGAGGCTCCTGGCTGAGCCCTCCACCCCTGGGTGAAGCGGCTGGCGGATCTGTCTCACCCTCTGGGGCTGCCAAACACAGCTGGCCCCCAGGACTGTGGGGCTCATTTATGCACAACAAGAACCTGAACAGAGCTTTATCTGTGTGAGCCACCCAGCAGCCCGCAAATCAGCGGAATTACTCATGAAGAAGCGCACATACATGTTTAGCGCTGTCCGCAAGCTGCCCTTCCAGATTCTCCACAATCTTCCGGAAGGACGGCCTCTTCAAAGGGTCTGCATCCCAGCAGCACCTCATCACCTCATACCTGTACAGGGGATTCACCTGGATCAGACTCAAACACAAACACAAACACATACACAAGTCTCTCTCTCTCTCTCTCTCTCACACACACACACACACACACACACACACACTCACTCACTCACACACTCACTCACTCACACACACACACACACGCACATACACACGCACTCTCTCTCTCACACACACACACACATACACACAGATACTACACACACACATTCACACTATCTCTCTCTCACACACACACACACACACAGATGCTGCACACACAGATACTGCACACACACTCACACACACTCACACAGATACTACACACACACTCACACACATATACTGCGCACACACACACACTCACACTATCTCTCTCACACACACACACACGCTCACACACAGATACTACACACACACACACACACACACACTCACACACAGATACTACACACACACACACACACTCACACACAGATTCTGCACACACACACACTGACATGTGGCCGGGTGCGAATTCTGGTTCTCTCATTCTGTATCCCTCTCTGATTCTCTTGTAGAACAGTGAGCTCACAGGCATTCCGGGGTACGGGCTGCTGCCTGAAATAAGAGAGACACACAAAATACAACACAGTCAATGCACAGTCACAACACAGTCAATGCATAGTCACAACACAGTCAATGCACAGTCACAACGCAGTCAACACACAGCCAACACACAGTCCCAACACAGTCAATCCACAGTCACAACACAGTCAACACACAGCCAACAAACAGTCACAACACAGTCAACACACAGCCAATACACAGCCAACACACAGTCACAACACAATCAGCGCAGTCACAACACACAGTCACAACACAGTAAACACACAGCCAACATACAGTAACAACACAGTCAGCACACATTCACAACATAGTCACAATACAGTCAACACATTGTCAAAACACAGCCAACACACAGTCACAACACAGTCAAAGCACAGTCACAACACAGTCAGCACACAGTCACAACACAGCCAACACAGTCAACACACAGTCACAACACAGTCAAAATACAGCGCACAGTCACAACACACAGTCACAACACAGTCAACACACCGTCAGCGCACAGTCACAACACAGCCAACACAGTTACAACACAGTCAGCACACAGTCACAACAAGCCAACACACTGTCAAAACACAGTCACAACACAGTCTCAAAACAGTCACAACACAGCCACAACACAGTCACAACACAGTCAACACAGCCAGCACACAACCAATACACAGCTGCAACACAGCCAACATACAGTCACAACACAGCCAACACACAGCATACACAGTCAACACTCAGCGCACACCAACTCATATATACCAATCACACGTAATACAGATGCAGCACAGGCACTCTCACCCAGAGAGAAGATCTCCCACAGCAGAATGCCATAGGACCAGACGTCGCTCTCCAGTGTGTACACACACTCAAAGATGCTCTCCGGAGACATCCACTTCACAGGAAGTCGTGCCTGGACAGGAAATGCATCATCACCAAACAGCTGACCCAAACAGGACATCATCACACTCAGTTGACTCAGCGCCCCCTTAGTAAAATGTATAAAACTCAGCCTTCATAGTACTGTCATACTCACATTGCCTTTAACCACATAGTTGGAATCGCTGGTGATATCTCTGGCCAGACCAAAGTCACAGATCTTAGCCACACGCCCCTGAGTGAGGAGAATATTCCGGGCTGCCAGATCTCTATGGATACACTAAAACACAGAACACACTAAAAAACAGAACACATTAAAACACAGAACACATTAAAACACAGAACATATTAAAACACAGAACATACTAAAACACAAAACACATTAAAACACAGAACATGCTAAAACACAGAACACATTAAAACAGAACACACTAAAACATAGAACATGCTAAAACATAGAACACACTAAAACAGAACACATTAAAACAGAACACACTAAAACACAGAACACATTAAAAGAGAACATGCGGAAATACAGTACACACTAAAACACAGAACAAACTAAAACAGAACACACTAAAAAAACAGAACATGCTAACAGGGCATAAAATGAGACGCATAATATGTGTGTGTGTGTGTGTGTGTGTGTGTGTGCGTGTGCGTGGACATGCGTGTGTGTGTGCATGTGTGTGTGTGTGAGTGTGTGTGTGCGTGTGCATGAGTGTGTGTGTAAAAGCATTCTTACATTCCTGGATGCTAGGAAGTCCATGCCTTTTGCCACTTGATAAGAGAAGCTTAAGAGATCCTCCATCTGCAGGGACACTGGCTCCACATGGCTGCCTTCACCTTCGCCACAACCTATAGAGAAAGAACACAGTATTATGTGC